>NC_057796.1:318474123-318678881 GCF_018294505.1 Triticum aestivum | reverse complement strand
AGGTGGGGCCTTGGCGGGGGAGGGGGGGAGGGGGGGGGGGATCGAGCGCCATCATGTGGAAAATGGGCATGGCCGAGAGCTTCGAGTTAACTAGGGTGATTGGCCTGAGGCGCCGCCGCATAACTTCTCCCACGTCTCCAAGTCTTGCCGTGGAGAGGGCAGTTACCGGTCAATTGATCGTGGATGCCAACGCCCGTGCCATTTTCTGTGCGTCTTCCTTGTTCAAGGATTTCTTCCTGTTTCTGTTTGAGTAGCGATTGATCCATCTCGCCATCGCTACGCGCGCACGACGGGAGAAGTGATAAACAAAACACAACTAGTACTATAGTTATTAGATCGTGATTGATGGCAATAAGACAAAATCAGAAACAAGACGGACAATCCCCTAATCCAATTTCCTCTTTTACGCATGTATGCATGCCCGTCGATTTTTGCCGTGGACGGGGTTGTGGTTGATCGAATCAGCAGCAAAGTGCTGATAACATACGTGTGATGAAAAGATGTACTGAATAGACACCTCTTTCCAACTGACACCTCGTAGGAGGGATCTTTAATTTCTCAACAGAGAGAAAGAAAACGCTGGGGAAACTAGCCACACTTTTGTACAGTACATAATGAGCCCTAAACAGAATTACCTATTACAGAAAAGAGGGTTTTCAACTTCTCATAAGCTCGAAAACAGAGGACCATCCTCTCGCCGTGCCCGTCGCGTCGATGGCGGCTCTTCCCACGGCTCTGTCACCATTGACTCAATCGATCGTGCCGAGTGCAGCGAGCGGGGACGTGCGCCATGGCGATGCTCTCCACCTCGTCGCCGGGGGAGCTCCGGCGGCTCCCCGGCGGAGGAGGGGCACCGGCTGCCCGCTCCGCCAGCGTGTGGACAAGCCCGAAGGCGGGGCCTCATGATGCGGCGTTGAGATCCTCGACGCTCGCATTTCCAGCGACAAACGCCCTCAACGCCGCCAACCGTGGTGGCGCGATGGACGACGAGGCGGCGTGTGCTGGCGCGGTCGACGAGGCGGCGGACGAGTGTGCTGCCGCGGTGTACGCGGATGTTTCGTACTCTCTCGACCAGGTCATCGGTGTAAAAGATTGAGTGCGATGGCTAAATGTGTAAGTTCACATTTCATAGCAATAAAAGTATTGCAACTTGCAGGCAAGAACATTCTTTCATGAACAAAATGCTAGTGGATTTGCAACGCGAATCCTGATATAAGTATCTAGGGAGAACATGAGGCTTCTCATAGCTTAGCGACTCTCGGCCGTCGGATTGATTTTTTGATGCGATTTTGACCGTCGGATCTCCCTTCCGGACGATCTGGGCCGCCGGATCGAAAACAGACACTGCTACAATGAATAGTTCCCTCTCGTTTGTGCCACCGACTGTAATTTCGCTGCCCCGCCGAGGGTATTTCGGTCATTTCGCGTACTTGTATAAGTGCAGCCAGTCAACCTAGCCGCCACCTCCCGCGCACACGCGCCCTGCTTCATCCTTGCCTCGCCTGCAGCTCCTCTCCTCTGCGCCGCCACCGCCCGTCCTCCTCCTCTCCTCTGCGCCGCCGCCGCCCAACCTCCTCCTCTCCTCTGCGCCGCCGCCGCCCGTCCTCCTCCCCTCACATCGCGCCCGCACGGCCCTGCTACGCCGCTGTCTCTGTTGCCGTCTGACCTAGATGCGGCTAGAGTTCGTCGGCGCCGCACACGGAGGAGACGGGGCGAGGAGGAGCACGAGCCACCGCAACCACCTACCCGACGGTGCTGTCATGGTTGTCGTCGTTGTGACCTACAGGTCTCTCTCTCTCCCGCGTTCCTCTTCTTCCTTTCCCTTTGGTTGCCAGCTCCTGACCCTACTCCTCCCGTGTTCCCCTGCAAGAGATAGAGAGAGGGATTTGGAAAAAGGAGACGGGAGCAAGATGAGAAGACGAAGAAGAAGCACTGCCACCTCCGTCCCCATCCACTGCTGGGCTCTGCTTTTCATCCCAAACTTTTCACCTCCACGCCCCTGCAAATTTCTCCATCCCTTTCTTACAGGTACCTACACTCTCTCCTCCTGCTGATTAACCTGCGCTCCCTTTCATGCCCTCCTCTTCTCTGATTTAATCACTAGAATTTCTTATCTTTGTCTGTGCAGATTCTTTTGGTGTATGCCTACAAGTTGTTTGATGAAATTTCAAGCAGGAAGGTTAATTCCATTTTATGCCCTCTTGTGTGCTGTCCAGGTCTTTTTTTTGGGTATCAAGGATAATTTACCTGTACAATATATTTCCTGGTCATGTGACTTGCCTATGCAAGATATAATTGCGCTAGATTTAATATGGTTGCTTCCACGCGCAAGTCAGCATTTAGTGAACTGCAAGTTTAAATCATGACAATGTTCTATGCTGAGCAAATCCATCCTTTGCAGGTATGCATGGTAATGTTAAAGAGGCCCCTTATGCTCCTGCAGGTTTGTGGGTGATTCCCTGTTGGGTTTTCCTGTGGTAGATTCTCTGTTGGTGAAGACTGGTGCAATACTTCCTGGAGACATATGGTTTCAATATTCAGCACACTACATTACCCTGTTACTTTTTGTGTAGAAATAATAGGTTATATCTTCTGCTTTCTACCATAAGAAATGATAAATCAAGGTGGATAATAACAGGTTATATCACAATAGTGATCAAAGGGAAGAGAAGTACTTTTGCAAGTCATGCGTGGAATTTTATCAGACAAATTTATATTCTTCAGATGTGTAATCCTATTTTTCTGAGATATATGTATTTCTTCTTGCTCATTCTTTTGGGCTTAGGGGCAGTAGAATAATCAGAATATACCTGAAGTGTTTGTACCATCTGCATACACTTTAGCTCAGAATAATAATGTGCTTCCTCTTACTTGCTCTGCTTTAATAATGTACATACATCAGTTTTGATATATATATAATTGGTAGCAGATAAACAATATTAGTTTTCCAGTGAATGATTTTAGATTCTTCCATGAAAGCATCTCCCCCCTTTTTGCGATTTCCGTTTCATGAAATGAGTTACGATGACTGTCGTGATATGTTTCTTCTCTGAATATTTATTACCATGAACTCGAGTATCCGGTGTGTGTAGTTGTATACCTCCTTTTTAGAATTGGATGAACACCCATAGTTCAGTTTGGGCTCATGCAGTGTGTGTTTTCTCGAATGCTTACTCTTGATGCTTCGTGTGATTCAACATCGATAATTTCTTTTACTTAGTTTTTATGCATTTTATGTATTGTTTGTTGTCGAATAGATTCTGAACCGATGTACATGAACAAAAATAGATGATAATGTATCGATAAATTCCAATTATTTATGCATGATCATTTTGCTAGGCGACAAAGGAAAAACCTGAAACTAATTTCCGTTTAACATAAACTCTAATATCTATACTGTACATACATTTTAGACATGTATATTTGTTCACCAACTATTTATTTTCTGTTGAAATGAATGGTAATACTCGATTTTCAATTTCCTAAATCTATATTATTCTTCTGTTGATAAAAATAATATTGGGGCACACCACATACTAATTCACTCAGTTTAGGTCTGTTTCCTTTGAGATTCACAAACAAGTGATGTAGAATTGATCCGAATTTTAAACAGACCTACACTTGAGTTTATGACTGCTTTTTATGTATTATATTCTTTTACAGGAATGCATCCATAATCTTGGTATAAAATTTATCTCGATGGCTCAGAACCTTCAAATGGCATGGGTGAGATACAGTTTGCTGTATTCGGATTTTTTTCATCATCACAGGCTTGCAAATTTTGGTTAAAATGCCAGTGTGTATTTTATGTTTCCATTTTCCATCAATTCATCTTGTAGAAAAACCGTCGCCCAAATGCATATGGAGTACTCAAGCTGAACAAGCCAATTGGATGGTAGAATATGCTATCAGGCTTAAAGTTTATAGTGAGGTTTGAAGAGAAAATATAGAAAAGTAAGGGCCGAAGGTAAATAGAAATATAGAATACTGAAATGTGTTTAACTAAACATCAAGCATTCATTTGTGCACTTCCTCATCTAAAATAATCATATCAGTTCTATTATCCTTTATCTCACATTCTCACAAGTGCACTGTGCCAGTCAGTGGTCCTGCTATCTGAACTTCATTGCTCTTATTTTGGTTCATTTCTTTGCAACATTTTATTCCTATTGTAGCCTTCAATCAGTTTTAGCCTTTTGAATCATTCTGTATGTTTAGCCTTTAATCAGTTTGCATTTCCCCCTTATTTTGATACATTGCTCTACAACAGTTTATTCTTATTGTGTTACAGGTACTTCAATTGTAAGTGCATGCTTACGGAGTTCTATCATGCACAATCATGTGTGCACATCGGTCTATCCAGAAGATTAGCTCGCGACCCTCTCCGCCGGCTCCCCGGGGGTCGCATCCGGCTTGCCGCAAGTACACCTACGCCGCCGCCTCCCCGGGGGCCGCAAGGTGAAGTGGACGACCGGGGAGAAGGCATGTGGCGGGGGGCAGGCTCTCAAGTGGGAGACAGAGCTCGCCTCCCCCAACGACGACAACTTCGACCTCAAGTGGAAGTGGGAGGCCAAGTCCAAGCCTGGCGCCGTTGGCAGGCCAAAACCAAGTGGGGCACTGAGGAAGCCAACAAGGATGACAAGAAGAAGCCGGTGAGGAAGTGTGTCCAGAGCAAGGAGATCCCCGTTGGCTGGACGTCCAGATCGAGGTACTCAACCTAGCCCTGAATAGAATGCCTCGTGACTCCACCCCCGGCTACACCATTTATTATCTATCCTATTGTGATGTGTGTTTTATTCCTCTCACATGCATTCCTTTTTGCGCTTTATGTGATTCTGTTTTTGTTCTAATGCATGCAATAGACTTCATTTGATAGACGCAATAATAGGAACTGGCTTCTATGGTGTACGAGACAAGCTCAAGCACTACAAGGACACAATGGGCATTTTCTAATGAGTTGTGGAAATAGGGCATACCATTAAGTATTAGAACCATCAGAAGGTAATGATGGGGCAAAACTTCTCTAGGAAAGGACTTGCCATCCCCTTCCAATACAACTCGGCGTCACCGGGTAAGACGCTGATACATTACAAGGCAGATCTCAGCTGAACTCTCCCTCCCCGCCCTGGAGTCCAAGCGTTTGTGGCCTACATCCGTGAGCTCCATGTCTCCGTCCCTCCACCGAGCAGCGGCACACACACAAGGGGATCAAGCGCAACCAAATGGACGATGCTCCTTCCTGCCACACCCATGTGTCCCGTTCAGGTGGGTGAGATGTCACTTTTCGTTCTCTTTCTCTAAATTATTTTACAAGCTGGTAGAACTTGCATACTCGTAAGGCCATAATATAGGTTTCTTCGACCATTCTTGGTAACAAGATAAATTTAGAATATATTCATGAGAACTTTTTAGTTCCAAGAACTATATATGGTTTAGAACTATACAGCTACACACATATATTTAGTTCAGAGCAATATATGTTAGATCAGATAGCTGAATTAGTTAGCTACAAACATTTGATTTTGCTCCCTGGTTCATTCAGTAGGTTTAGTTCCAATAGTATTTTTCACAAAAATACACAAGCAAATGTATTAGTGTTCTCATTCAGGTTCTCATTGCCTCTATTTGTTTGCATTTTTTTGTGTTGCCATACAGATTACAGGTTGCATGTATGAATATCCAAGTGGGATGCTTGATCTATTTACTGAAACAAGACGTGTTTATATATGTCAAAATGTCTGTTGGAGAGGCACGAAAGCGCAAAGGTCGTGATGTGTAAGGATTTAATCAAGGAGACAACCCGGTAGAGCTATCAAGTGTTAGGGTATAGCCTAACTAAGTAGGTTTATTATCTCCCATTGCATCTCTCTTGATCAAGACATGCCATGACCTGGTTTATTGTATTTGTTATGTTATAATGGATTGTCTTGGCTTGCTTTTGGACTAAAGCCTTTTGTAGTTGTCTGGATCAATTGCTATGTACTGGATGTGTATGTATCGATGCAATGCTTCTGATATAAACTTGATATATTAGATTGGTAAACACAACTACATTATGCTATTTTTTATATTTACAATGCTTCAATGATTGTATTACCGGATTGGATATAAGTATACCCGGCAGCGGTGCTGCCGGGTGCGGCAAGCCGCACTTCCTATCTTAGTCCATGTATGGAAGACCACGATGAGTGGCGGGGCAGTAGGAGATGGCCTTAGCGTCAGGGAAAAACGGATGCTGTTATCTGCATTAGAGTAGTTTGGCATCATTCATCGATTGTCTATTTTTCTTTTGAAACATTCATCGATTGTCCTTTTTAACTGGGAGGTACTGTGTCCAGGGGGTTGGCAGGGCAATCTGGTGTCCTTTTAACTGTGCCCAGGTGCAATCTGGCGTACTGTGGATAGAATTATACTCCATTTTTTTATTTGTGATTGTTAGCTGAGGCGTGGATGAATGGGTCATGTACAATCGACAGAAGTTTAACGTAAATCTTTCTTTCTTAAGGGAGTAATTTAACGTAAATCGATCGATGATGACTGATAATTGGACTGAGGCAATGGGCATAATTAAACATAAAGTCAACATAATAAAACATTAAAATGTCCGGTCAATTGCCGGCAAAGTATACTTAAACTTAATTAAACATAAATTTAAAACTAAAAAAAGACTGCCCGCCAACGTGCTGCCCTATGCGTCGTCATCCGGGCCGGTGAGGTCGACAAAGTCCGGCGGTGGCCCTGCCCACGGGAAAGCCTGCTGCCACATCGCCCGTGCCCCCTCCTCCGCGGTCTGCGGCGCAGGCGAATCTGCCGCGCGACTCACGTGATCCTCCTCCTCGCGTGCCCAACGCGCCGCGCGCTCCCCCTTCTCGTGCTCCTGCTGCATCCGCCGCTCGCCGTCCTCCTGCTCCTCTGCCAGCGCGCGCTGCCTCTAGTGCTCGAGGCACGTCGCCTCCTGCTCTAGCGTCGCGCCCGGCGTGACGGCCAGCATGCTCACCCACACGCAGAGGATGCAAGTCCATGCGTACGTAACTCTCCTGGATGGGTAGTTCCGACGCGGGCTCTGCCTTGGGCATGGTTGGCGCAGGTGAAAGCACAAGTGCTCCCTGGGTGATTTTGGTAATTAATGTCAACATATCTCTTGTTGGACTAATGCTTCTACCTAGTATGTTTCAGATAAGTTCAACAATGTAGTGGCTTGGACAAGAGGATGTGGAACCCCTTCAAGATGCTAAGGACAAAGGATTGGCTCAAGCTCAAAGCCCAGGACTCTACATTTTTCTATTTTAAGTGATCCAAGATCACATTGAGTCTATAGGAGAAGCCAATACTATTAAGAAGGGATGAGGTGTTGCTTAATGGCTTGCTTGCTCAAAGTGCTTAGTGATATGCTCCAAAGCCCTCAACTACTTTCTCACTTCCACATATGTCCTAATCCAAAAAGTCCAACTCGGCCCCATCGATTCTTTCCATCCGGAGCCACCGAGTTCAGTTGACATAGCCACTGCCAGAAACCCTAATCAGTTCGGTCTCACCGATGGGATCTCGGTCTCACCGAGATGGGCTTGCAAACTCTCAGTTGTCTATTGCAATAGTTTCGGTCCCACCGAGTTTGCTTGGCCAACATTCTGTTTCACTTATTACCCAAATCGGTCCCACCGAGTTTGAGTAATCGGTCAAACCGAGTTTTGGATTTACCCTAACCCTAGCACATCGGTCCCACCGAATTGATCAAGTCGGTCCCACCGAGTTGATCAAGTCGGTCCCACCGAAATGCCTAACGGTCACATTATGAACCAAATCGGTCAGACCGAGTTCTCTGAATCGGTCCCACCGAGTTTGGTGATTTGTGTGTAACGGTTAGATTTTGTGTGGAGGCTATATATACCCCTCCACCCACTCTTCATTCGTGGAGAGAGCCATCAGAACATGCCTACACTTCCAATGCATTTTTTTCTGAGAGAGAACCACCTACACTGTGTTGAGGTCAAGATATTCCATTCCAACCACATAAATCTTGATCTCTAGCATTCCCAAGTTGCTTTCCACTCAAATCTTCTTTCTACCAAATCCAATCCTATGAGAGAGAGTTGAGTGTTGGGGAGACTATCATTTGAGTCACAAGAGCAAGGAGTTCATCATCAACACACCATTTGTTACTTCTTGGAGAGTGGTGTCTCCTAGATTGGCTAGGTGTCACTTGGGAGCCTCCGACAAGATTGTGGAGTTGAACCAAGGAGTTTGTAAGGGCAAGGAGATCGCCTACTTCGTGAAGATCTACCCTAGTAAGGCAAGTCCTTCGTGGGCGACGGCCATGGTGGGATAGACAAGGTTGCTTCTTCGTGGACCCTTCCTGGGTGGAGCCCTCCGTGGACTCGTGCAACCATTACCCTTCGTGGGTTGAAGTCTCCATCAACGCGGATGTACGATAGCACCACCTATCGGAACCACGGATAAAAAAATCTCCGTGTCTCCAAATTGCGTTTGCACACTCCAATCTCATCTCTTTACATTCTTGCAACTTGCATGCTTTACTTTCCGTTGCTCATATACCCTTTGTATGCTTGCATGTTTGCTTGATATGTATTGTGAATGTTTAAACTTGTGTTCAAACTCCACATCAACTAAAGGAAATTAAAATCTACAACTTTTCTTGATTAGAGTCTATTCACCCCCCTCTAGACACCTCTTCTCGATCCTTTCAATTGGTATCAGAGTTTTGGTCTCCATTGCCTTGGTTTAAACACCTTTGGAGGAAGATGGATGTGTCTACTTTGGGGAGTCTTAGACGGAGAGTGCCTATTCTTGATGGAGAATATTTTCATGAGTGGAAAAATGAAATGCTTGAGATTTTCAATGAATATCATTTGAACAAGTACATTACTAGCCCTTGTGCACCTCATATTGATCCCTTGCATCCCACACCCGAAGAGGATCTTGACATGATTCTTAATCTTAGAACTATCAATCTTATCATAAGAGGATTGCCCAAAAATTTGATTGCTAGTTTGCCTACTCTTGATTGTGCCTATACTATATGGAGATTTCTTGAGGAACAATTTCCAGATTATTCCTTGAAAAATGTAGACGAAATTCTCCATATGTCTATTGCCTTGAGTAAGATGAATTTTAGTGATCCTAGCTTTGGTGATTGTCTATTTGAGCTTACAAATCTCATGCGTGCCATAGGAGATGTTGGGATCATTAGCAATATTATTTCCGAAGCTATTAGAATTCATAAAGATAATCATAGAAATGATCATTTGTCTAATGAATTACCCTCTCTAGGAATTGATCAATCACAAGATGATATTGAACATGGATATATGATGAGGATGATGATAGTGACTATGATCTTGATGATGCAATGAGACACTTTGGTCTTATGGCAAATCTTCGCGGCTACATGGCCGGAGGAAAGGAATGGGTCCTTGATAGTGGATGTACTGATCATATGATTGGAGATAAAGATATGTTCCGTGAGCTTGCTGAAAACGATGGCCCTCGAAAATATGTCACTTTTGGTGATAACTCAAAGGGTAAGGTGGTTGGCCTCGGTAAGGTGGCCATCTCACATGATAGCTCCATACAAAATGTCATGCTCGTTGAATCTCTTGGGTACAATTTACTTTCAGTTTCTAGACTTGCTGATTTCGGTTTCAATGTCCTATTCACTGAAGTAGATTGCCAAGTGTTTCGTAGAGACAATCGTAAAATGGTATTTACCGGTATACGTAGAGGTGAGCTTTACATTGTTGATTTCACTAAAAAGGCTAAACCTAGAACTTGCTTAATTGCTAAATCTTCTAAGGGTTGGCTGTGGCATATGTCGGTGTGGAACGACACCTATGGGATCACAAGAATCCCTACTACGGTTGACAGGGCACGGGGTTGCGAGAAGAGCAGGGCTAGTAGACAGCACAAGGATCGTTTACCCAGGTTCGGGCCGCGAGGATGCGTAAAACCCTAGTCCTACTTTGGTGGGTGTATTTTAGAGAGTTCTTGAGCTCTCGAACTAGCTGTGGTCAGTGCGTGGTTCGAAAGAGCCGAATCCTTCTCCAGTATGCCATGGGCCTCCTTTTATAGTTGGAAGGGGCTGCCACATCGGCACACAGGAGGTGGAAAGGCGTACAGTGCCCTGAGCTTATCGCTCGTATTACAGGACAAGACGCATTTAATGCGTAGCTTAGGTGTCCCCTTGCTTTATCGGGGACGGGGGTGAGGCCCGTCCCGTCCGTCGCCGCTCCTCCTTGCTTCGACACGCGCCTTGGCTAGCGATGCGTGCGGCGCCACATAGGCAGGCAGGCAGCTGAGGTGGCGCGGTGGCGGAGCCTTCACGAAGATCTGCATGCCGCCACGCAGGCGCTCGATGAGTTGGCCTGGGGGCTGCATGTTGCCACGCAGGTGTCCGCCCAGCTGGTTGGGCTGGCAGCTGCATGTGAACGGCGGTGGAAGCTTGGTTCATGCGGGCCTGGCGGTGGCCCTGCTGGCGTCCTTGGTGAGGGCCTTGCCGGGTGGCCCGGCAAGGGTCTTGCCGTGCGGCCCGGCAAGGGTCTTGCCGTGTCGCGCTGTCGTCCCCGGCAAGGGCCTTGCCGGAGGTCTGGTGGCCTTCCTCGGCAAGGATCTTGCCAATGATCATCGTCTTCTAATCCTCATCTGATCTTGAATATGTCTTCACAAAGATCTGCATGCCACCAGAGAGGTGCCTTCCCGAGCCCTGGCCCCACGTGGATGATGGCGTTGGGGATCATGGGCTCAAGGGTGGCTCGCTCTGTTGGTGTGGGGCGAGCTGCCCCGGCAAGGGTCTTGCCGGGGGAACCTGCTTCGTCCCTCTGCTCTTTGTGGTCTTGGCCTTGGCGTCGCTCTGATTATCTTGGGCTTCGGTCTTACCTTGGCTTACCTCCCCTGCTCTGCTTGGCATGACCGTAGGCACGGCTCCGACTGCCCGTGCACAGGTAAAGGGGTACAAAAGCGTGCCCCTCTTTTTTACACCGACAGGAGCCCCCGGGCCTGGGCCACACATAAGCGCGACACGTTGTTGGGCCAGGCCCAAAACGGTGCGCGGGCAGGCGGGGCGGTTTTTACCGTGGTAAGACTTTTCGCGCGCTGCGCTTCCCATGGCCCGCGCGCGCGGCGCGGTATGGAGGGGTGTGCGTGACGTGGGTGGCATGCGTGGGGCGGTTTCCGCATGCATGCGTCACATCGCAGTAAAGAGGCGGCTCGCGCCTTCCCCGTAAAAAGAGGGAGGCGTGGAGGCGCGACTCATTTACTGAATGGGGCCGGGCCGCGGTCTTCAAGGCGTCCACTCCCCACGATCACATGGTGGGGAAATGTCGCTTCACCCGTCCCCTCAGTTCTGCACGTCCGCCACGCATCCTTCATGCGCCTGGGGTGGCAAGCAGTGGAGGCGGGAAACCGGGCCGTCGCTGGTTGGGGCAGCGGGTCGGTCCCGATTCCCTGCGCCTCCGGTGGCTGGATTGGCCGAGCGGGGCGGCCGAGCCCCGACCCCACCCCTTTATAAAGAGGGGGAAGGGGGGATGGTGTCCCGCATTCTTCTGTCATCTATCTCCTCTTGCTTTTGCTTCTTCCTCTCACCCGCCATGGAGAAGGGGAATCCCGGTCCCTCGACGGTGGCGGCGAGGGTCACCGCTCGACAACGCGTCCCTCCTCCTCCTGAGCCCGTGGTGGTGGAACCGGCCGCGAGGGGAAGGGGGAGGGGGTGAGGCTGTGGGCGAGGCCGGGGCAGAGGTCATAGTGCTCGGGGAAGAGGAGGACGGGGCGGCGCACCGGCTTCGCCCCCGCCAATGGTGCCTTTCCCGATGGAAGGCCATGTCGGAGACCAGCCCCGCGAGTTCTTCATCAGGCTGCGCCGGCCTCCGCGTCGCCGTCTCCGTCTTCCCGCCCCGTTTGCTCGGGAGATGGAGCGTGACCGGCCCCAATCCCTCAGATTGCACATGAGGGGTTGTGGGAACGGGGGCACGCAGGTCGACGTCGACTTCCCGGCTCCTCGGGTCATGTACCTCTGTCGTGGGTGGAAGACGTTCGCTCGCATCCATAGCCTGACGGCGGGGCTCGTCCTCTACTTTAAATTAATGGAGGACGGCCTGCTCTCCGTCAAGGTCTTCGGAGAGTTTGGAACTCGCCTGAAGTGCTGCGTGGAGAGCTCCTCCGATGGAGATTCCGACGATGGAAGCTCTTCCTCGAGCGAAAGTGATGAGGAGGACAGCGGGGCAGATGACGGGGACGAGTCCGACTAGGTGTCGGACGCCCCGCGCCTGGGCGGGTGCGGCAGCAGTAGCATCTGCACCTGGCCGCTCCTCCGGCAGAGGTTTGCCGGGGGTGGGGCCAGCTCCTTGAACTTTTCGGGGCCGTCTCCTTGGGCGGCTGGCGTCGGGAGGCTACGGAAGAGGAAGAGGGCGGGCGGCAAGGCCGTCAACTCGGAGTACGTGGGCACCGACGCCTTCATCGCGTATTGCCGGTACTGCCACCTCGTCTTCCAGCTCCTTTCCCGGCACCGTCATCACCGGCCCACCCGTGGGTGGCCACCGAGGTGTTCTCTTGGTGCTTTCTGCTGCTCGTAGCTCGCCTAGGCGCCCCTTTTTCCCTCTCGCCTCCTTGACATGCCTCCTGAGGAGAGGGACAAGAAAGGGATTACGGGCATCTTATCTCTTTTTTAGTTTGTAAGCCTGCGGGCCTTCGTTAAATTTAGAACTTGTAATCCCCTTGCTCATGTTTTTCATTCCGTACGAACTGTACCTGTATGGGATGTTTTTAATGAAAAAGGGATGCTTGCCGGGTTTTTTGTTCGTGGGTAAATCCCGCGACAAGGAGCGAATCCTTGTTATCGTTTAAGATAAACGTTTTTCGCCCGGCAACAGGCCTTGTCGTCCCCCCACTCCACTCGACTGCTCTTGCGCTCTTGGCGGAGGCAGGGATGAAGTGGGATTTAGGCTCCTCGTTCTACCTCCTTGCCGCCGCGGCTACAACCAAATCCGGACCCAGGAAATAATCCTTAGGTATAGGAAAAAGGGGAGCACGGCAGCCTAGAGATAAAAACGAGGTTTCACATGCCCCAGTCCTGTTCCAAAATGCATGACAGAGGATAAAAGACTTATCTGGATCTGCAGCCCCCGGCAACTCTGGTTTGCCGGGGTCGGGATGCCGGTCCGTTTCCCTTCTTCCAAGTAGCTCAGCAGAAGTGCTCATGTGCCCTGCGAACCAAAGGAGGACAGAAAAGAAAACAGATAGACGCGCACTCGACCTCTAAGCTAGGGGTTAGTCGCTGCTGAGCACTATCAACCCTAACCAAGGAAGAGACTCGACCTAGCATGCATGCTATGACTTAGGGCGCCAACGCTTCATTTATTTATGCTCAGGGTCTGCGCCTGGCTTTGTACAAAGGGTCACATGCCTTGCCGGCAAAGCTTGTACAAAAGGTGGCTTGCCGGGAGGCCCGGCAAGCCGCGCCTTACGGGTAAAACTTGCGAAGATGCTCGATGTTCAGGAGTTGCTCACTGGGACAGCATCTTCGGTCTCCAGGCGGACTACGCCGGGCCTGGTGACTCACATTACCCGATAAGGGCCTTCCCACTTCGGCGTCAACTTGTTGGAATTCTTGGCCGACTGAACGCGCCGAAGAACAAGGTCGCCTTCCTCAAAGCTTCGGGCATGAACCTTGCGGCTATGGTAGCGGCGCAAGGCTTGCTGGTAGCACGCTGCTCTCACAGCCGCCCGAAGACGATCTTCCTCAAGGAGCGTTGCATCATCTTGGCGCAACTGCTCTTGCTCAAGCTCATCATAAGTGAGCACTCGAGGTGACCCGTATATGAGTTCCGTGGGGAGAACTGCTTCTGCCCCGTATACCAGGGCAAAAGGTGTCTGGCTGGTGGCTCGATTTGGCATCGTCCTGATCGACCAAAGAACCGCCGGCAATTCATCAATCCAGCGCCTTCCGCTCTTGCGCAGCTTGTCAAAAGTCTTTGTCCTTAGGCCTCGCAACACTTCAGCATTTACCCTCTCCGCTTGGCCGTTGCTCCGTGAGTGTGCCACGGAAGCAAAACAGACCTTGCTGCCGAGGTCTTGAATGTATTGCATGAAGGTGTGGCTCGTGAACTGCGTGCCGTTGTCGGTGATGACTCTGTTTGGCACACCAAAACGGCAGACCAGTCCCTTGAAAAACTTGACAGCTGATTGAGCAGTCACCTTTCTCACTGCTTCCACCTCCGGCCACTTTGTGAACTTGTCGATCGCAACGTACAAGTACTCAAAGCCCCCGACAGCGCGGGGGAAAGGGCCCAGTATATCGAGCCCCCAGACCGAGAATGGCCAGGAGAGAGGGATTGTTTGAAGGGCTTGAGCTGGTTGATGAAGCTTCTTTGAATGGAACTGACACGCTTCACACTTGGTTACTAGTGCCGTCGCATCCTGGAGGGCGGTGGGCCAGAAGAAACCTTGCCGGAACGCCTTCCCGGCAAGGGCCCTCGACCCTATGTGGGAGCCACATATGCCTCCGTGTATCTCCGCCAACAGCTCCAGTCCTTCCTCCCGGGGGATGCACTTCAATTTCACACCGTTTGGCCTTCTCCTGTATAGGACGTCACCGACGAACTGGTACAGGGCGGACCGACGGGCTACTTTTTCCGCTTCTTCCTGCTCCTCAGGAAGCTCCCCTGTTTGGAGGAATTGGACGGTATGCTGCGCCCATGCCGGAGCCTGGGGCTCGACGGCAAGGACCAAAGGCATTTCTTCCACCATGGGAGCGACTGTCTCTACGGCCAGGGCTTGATGCCCTGCCGGAGCCAGTTGCTCTTGAGCAGGCTCAGCATCCGCGGCAGCACCCTTGCCGGCAGCCCCAGGGGGCTCGGTAGGAAAGTACTTGCCGGGACCTGACTTCCTCCGCTTGTTCTGCCCTGCTGATGGCTCGACGGATGGTTGAGTTAACCGGAGCAAAAAGGTACCTGGTTCCACAGGTAGCTTGAATGCAGCACGCTTTGACAGGTTGCTCCGCTTGGATACCATCAAAGCGTTCCTCCAGCTTCCTCACCTCATCTACGTAGGCCTCCATCAATGGGCTCTGGTAATCCTTGTTGACCTGCCTAACAACAAGCTGCGTGTCACCCCTGATGATGAGCTTCTTAACCCCGAGGTCTGCCGCGATCCAGAGACCGGCGAGCAATCCCTCGTACTCAGCAGTGTTGTTGGTGGACATCTCCCTGGGGAAGTGCATCTGGATCACGTACTTGAGGTGCTCTTCGGTGGGCGCGACGAGCAGCACACCCGCACCGGCGCCTTGCAGCGAGAAAGCCCCATCAAAGTACATGATCCAGTCGCGGTCTGCTTCCTTGTCGGGGAGAGTGGTCTCCTAGATTTCTTCGTCAAGCGTTGAGGTCCATTCTGCAATGAACTCCGCCAAGACTCTGCTCTGGATTGTCGAGGTACTTTCAAACTTCAAACTGACACTTGATAGCTCCAAGGCCCATTCCACAATCCTTCCGGTTGCATCTGGGTTATGCAGTACCTGTTGCAACGGGAGGCGGGTGACGACAGTGATCTCGTGGGCTTGGAAGTAATGACGCAGCTTCCTCGAGGCCATAAGGAGGCCGAAGAGCAATTTTTGCACACCGGAATACCTCGACCTAGCCCCTGCAAGAGGGAGCTGACAAAGTAAACCGGGTGCTGCATCATCTTCTTCTTCTGCACCACCTCACTCGACTGCGCGGGCACTGCCTTGGTGGCATCAGACTCCGCCGAGGGCCGCGCCTTGCCGGCACCATGCCCTGCTGGGGGAATCTTTGGCTTGCCATCCGCTGGTTCTGCCGCCGTCACTGCCTCCTCGTCGACCTCCCTCTGTGCCACCAGTGCGGCGCTGACCACTTGATTCGTCGCCGCCAGATATAGCAGCAACAGCTCCTGTGGTTTAGGTGCAACCAGTATTGGCGTGGAGGAAAGGTATTTCTTCAGATCCTGCAATGCTGCCTCGGCTTCTGGGGTCCACTCCATTGGGCCTGCCTTTTCCAAGATTTTGAAGAAGGGAAGGGCGCGCTCGGCGGACTTGGAGATGAATCGGCTCATGGCGGCAACGCAGCCGGTGAGCCGACGCACATCTTTGATCCGCTTGGGCGCCTCAATCTGCTCAATAGCCTTGATCTTGTCCGGGTTTGCCTCGATCCCGCGCTGCGACACAAAGAACCCGAGAAGCTTGCCGGATGGAACGCCGAAGACACACTTCTCAGGGTTCAGCTTGAGGTTGATCTTGCGCAGGTTGGCAAATGTCTTTTCCAGATCTTGCACAAGAGTTGGCCCGTCCTTGGTTTTGACCACTATGTCATCCATGTATGCCTCCATATTTCTATGGAGCTGAGGTTCAAAACCAATTTGGACTGCTCTTGCGAACGTTGAGCCAGCACTCTTCAACCCGAAAGGTATTCGTAAATAGCAATACGTACCACATGGGGTGATGAATGTTGTCTTCTCTTCATCCTCTCTTGTCATGAAGATCTGGTGGTAGCCTGAGTAGGCGTCGAGGAATGATAACAGATCACACCCGGCAGTGGAGTCAACAATCTGGTCGATGCGCGGCAACGGGAAGGGGTCCTTAGGACAAGCCTTATTGATATCTGTGTAATCAATACACAGCCTCCACTTCCCATTCGCCTTGCGCACCACTACCGGATTGGCCAACCACGTCGGGTGGAGCACTCCTCTCACCAAACCTGCCGCTTCCAACTTCTTGATCTCCTCTGTGATGAACTCCTGCCTCTCCAGAGCCTGCTTTCTGACCTTCTGCTTGACGGGCCGCGCGTGGGGGCAGACAACTAGGTGGTGCTCAATCACCTCCCTGGGAACACCGGGGATGTCGGACACTTGTCATGCAAACACGTCGACATTCGCCAGCAGGAAGGTGACGAGCGCGCCTTCCTATTTGCTGTCGAGGGTGGAGCCTATGGTGAAGGCCCCTCCCATGCCATCCTCCCCGACGGGCACCTTCTTGGTTTGCGGCGGCTCGGCTCTGGATCTCTTGCTCTTGTCGGTAGAGCTCTCTGGCACGTCCTCGACGGTAGCACAACACTCCGAGGAGGTGCGCTTGCCGGAGTGGGTGCGAGAGGTCTTGCCGGGCTTCGTCTTCCCTCCCGGGCCTTCAGCGGCAGGAGCAGGTGCCTTGACGGCAGCTGCTGCAACTGCTTCCCGATAGAGTTGGTCGGCGCAAATCAGCGCGTCCTTCTTGTTGGAGGGGACGGAGATGATGGTCAACGGCCCGGGCATCTTTAGCATGTTGTAGGCGTAGTGTGACGCCGCCATGAACTTGGCTAGTGCCGGGCGGCCGAGGATCCCGTTGTAGGGCAAGGGGATCTCGGCAACGTCGAAGACGATCCTCTCCGTCCTATAGTTCAACTCTTCTCCAAATGTCACGGGCAGTGTGACCTTTCCCTTCGGCTGGCTCCTCCCCGGATTGACCCCTTGAAACGTGCCCGTTTCCTCGAGGTCTCCATCAGGGATTTGCAACCTTTTGATCACGACAGGCGAGATCAGGTTCAGGCCGGCCCCGCCGTCGACCAACATCTTGTTCACCCTGAGATTGCGTATCGTTGGTGAGACCAACAATGGCAAACACCCGACCGCGGCAGTGCGGTCAGGGTGGTCCTCGGCATCAAAGATGAGGGGCGTGCTGGACCACTTCAGCGGCTTCTGAGCGTCGATCGACGGCTCTGCCGCTGTAATCTCACGCGCCCACTTCTTGAGCTGGCGGTGAGAGGTATGCAGCGAGGCGCCGCCGTCGACGCACATGGCCTCCGTCGACACACATGGCCTCCGTAGCCTTCTGGAACCCTTGCTCACCAGACTCGTCGTCCTCGTCGTGATCATCATCTTCTTGTTTCTTGTCGCGGCCCCGAGCGGGCCTCTCTTGCTAGTTGTCCTTGCCGGGGCGGCCTCCTTGGCCGCCACGCTTCTTGCCGGATCCCTCAGCACCGTCCTGGTCCTTCTCCTTGTCCCGCCTCTTGTACTCAGCCTTTTGCTTCTCATCAAGCAGCTCGACTTGTCGGCAGTTCTGGAGGTCGTGGCCCTTGGTGCGGTGGATCTTGCAGTATTGCTTGCCGGAGCTTCCTGGCTTGTCGGTAGTCGCCAAGGCCCGGCAGGCGGCGCACCCGGCAATCTCCTTGCCGGGGGCGTCTGCCTTGACCCTCTTGCCGGCACCGGTATCGTCAGATCCCCCAACGGCAAGCACGGCCTTGCCTTTGCATTTCCTGTTGCGACGCCGACCCTTCTTCGTCGGGGTGGCGGCGTCTTCATCGGTAGAGTCGGTTTCCGCGCCGGCGTCTTCGCCGGGGTACTTCCTTCCCTCTTCAGCCCGGGCGCACCTATCGGCCAGAATGTAGAGCTCGGCCACATCCTTAACTTTGGTCATCGCGAGCTCTTCGCGCATCTTGCGATTGCGCACGTTCTGGTGGAACACGCTAATCACAGCGGCAGGATGAACGTCGGGGATGTTGTACTGCACCCAGCTGAATCTCTGGATGTACTTGCGCAGGGTCTCCCCTTCCTTCTGGGGAATGATATGCAGATCACTGGTCTGGCCATGAGCTTGGTGGCCTCCTGTGAAGGCGCCAACGAACTCATGGCAAAGATCCGACCAAGAAGAAATGGAATCCACCGGCAAGTGCATCAACCAAGACATCACATTGGGCTTGAGCGCCAGCGGGAAATAGTTGGCAAGCACCTTGTCGTCGCGAGCCCCAGAAGCCTGCATCGCAATGGTGTAGATGCTGAGGAACTCGGACGGATGGGTCTTGCCAGTGTACTTCTCGCCGACGTTGGGCTTGAACGTGCGGTGGGACGGCCACTGGAACTGCCGCAGCTCACGGGTAAAGGCCGGGCAGCCCACCTCGTAAGGTAGGCCGCCGGGGCCCCCCGGTGCCGGGTGGTCCATAGCGGGTCCCGCCCGCTTGTCCGACTGGCGGCGCGTTTCGCGCCGGCGCTCGACGGTGGTTCGAGCGTCTTCGTGAGCTCGCTCCCGAAGGACCTGGCGCTGGTCGCGGAGGGTCCGCGGGTCGAACGACGCTATGGAGACGTTATCACAAGCGTCGTCGCGACGGGCCGACGCCCGCGGCGGATGGCGAGGAGGAGGAGAGTGCACCGTGGCTGCAGCGCCCCCGGTCCTCCCAGCGCCAGGATGTGGTGGCTTGGTGGAGCGCCGACCTGAGGGCCCCGCCGGTCGCGGATCGTCTTTGTTTGCGACGGCGACGAGGCTCCGGATGGTGGCCCTCCACTCGTCGAGCTTCTCCGCAGCAGGAGGGAAGTCGAGGAGCAGCTGTGCGCGCCAAAGCTTCCGCTGGCGTGGGCGGCGGCGACAGCTGCGTGGATCGCGGCGCGCTTTGACTTCTAACTACGTTAGAAGGAGCTCCGTTACGACCCAGCGGCTGCGTGCCATTTTCGCCAGCGCTTCGGCGAGCGTGCTGAAACCCTTCATCTTGCGGACGACGCACAGGGCTCTTCCCACGGCGGTGCCCAGGGTCACCAACGTGGTGATGCTGCTCGGCGCGCCCATCATGGGAAGAGCGTGTGGTGGTCGCCAGTGTGGGCGTCTGGGAGGTCGCTGCGCCGCCCGGAGGTGGCACAACGACACCCCTGGAGGGCCCCGCGCCGCCTGCGGGGGCCTGGCTCCGTCTTTGGATCTGGCGACGTGCGGCCGGTCGTCTGGCGCGCAAACGACGCCGCTCGCCAGGCTCTGACTGCCTAGGCGATGCTGGTGCTCGCGGACCGCGGCCCGGGTCCTGTCTGCGACCGGTCCACTGCTCGTCCGCACCGGCACGGGCCGTTCGGCTCCCAACGAGCCGATCGCCGTGGCCATCTTCTTCTTAGCAGCCATGGCGATGAAGAACTGCTGGGCTAACTACTAGACCAGATTCTCACAATTGCGCCCCCTACCTGGTGCGCCAAAGATGTCGGTGTGGAACGACACCTATGGGATCACAAGAATCCCTACTACGGTTGCCGGGGCGCAGGGTTGCGAGAAGAGCAGGGCTAGTAGACAGCACAAGGATCGTTTACCCAGGTTCGGGCCGCGGGGATGCATAAAACCCTAGTCCTGCTTTGGTGGGTGTATTCCAGAGAGTTCTTGAGCTCTCGAACTAGCTGTGGTCAGTGCGTGGTTCGAAAGAGTCGAATCCTTCTCCAGTATGCCATGGGCCTCCTTTTATAGTTGGAAGGGGCTGCCACAGCGGCACACAGGAGGTGGAAAGGCGTACAGTGCCCTGAGCTTATCGCTCGTATTACAAAACAAGATGCATTTAATGCGTAGCTTAGGTGTCCCCTTGCTTTATCGGGGACGGGAGTGAGGCCCGTCCCGTCCGTCGCCGCTCCTCCTCACTTCGACACGCGCTTTGGCCAGCGATGCGTGCGGCGCCACGTAGGCAGGCAGGCAGCTGAGGTGGCGCGGTAGCGGAGCCTTCACGAAGATCTGCATGCCGCCATGCTGGCGCTCGATGAGTTGGCCTGGGGGCTGCATGTTGCCACGCAGGTTCCCGCCCAGCTGGTTGGGCTGGCAGTTGCATGTGAACGGCGGTGGAAGCTTGGTTCGTGCGGGCCTGGCGGTGGCCCTGCTGGCGTCCTTGGTGAGGGCCTTGCCGGGTGGCCCGGCAAGGGTCTTGCTGTGCGGCCCGGCAATGGTCTTGCCGTGTCGCGCTGTCGTCCCCGGCAAGGGCCTTGCCGGGGGTCTGGTGGCCTTCCTCGGCAAGGATCTTCCCGAGGATCGTCGTCTTCTAATCCTCATCTGATCTCGAATATGTCTTCACAAAGATCTGCATGCCACCACAGAGGTGCCTTCCCGAGCCCTGGCCCCACGTGGATGATGGCGTTGGGGATCGTGGGCTCAAGGGTGGCTCGCTCTGTTGGTGTGGGGCGAGCTGCCCCGGCAAGGGTCTTGCCGGGGCTGCTGAGGATGCCCCGGCAAGGGTCTTGCCGGGGGAACCTGGTTCGTCCCTTTGCTCTTTGTGGTCTTGGCCTTGGCGTCGCTCTGATTATCTTGGGCTTCGGTCTTACCTTGGTTTACCTCCCCTGCTCTGGTTGGCGTGACCGTAGGCGCGGCTCCGACTGCCCGTGCACAGGTAAAGGGGTACAAAAGCGTGCCCCTCTTTTTGTACACCCACAGCATAGAAGGCTAGGTCATGTGGGTATGCGAAATCTTGATAAGCATATTAAAGGTGATCATATCCTTGGAGTAAAAGATGTCATATTTGACAAGGATAGACTTTGTAGTGCTTGTCAGGCAGGGAAACAAGTTGGAGGAAGTCATCGCGCGAAGAACATCATGACCACGAGAAGACCACTCGAGCTACTTCACATGGATCTCTTTGGTCCAAATGCCTACAAGAGTCTCGGTGGTAACTCGTTTGGACTAGTCATAGTTGATGATTTTTCAAGATTTACGTGGGTGTTCTTTCTTGATGACAAATCGTAGGTCCAAAAGATCTTCAAAAACTTCGCTAGGAAGGCCCAAAATCAATTTGACGTGAAGATCAAGAAGGTTCGAAGCGACAACGGAACGGAGTTCAAGAACGCAAATGTGGATACCTTTCTTGACGAAGAAGGGATTTCACATGAGTTCTCGGCTACGTACACACCTCAACAAAATGGAGTCGTTGAGAGGAAGAACCGGACTCTTATTGAGATGGCAAGAACGATGCTTGATGAGTACAAGACTCCAAAACACTTTTGGGCGGAAGCGGTTCAGACAGCTTGTCATGCAACAAATCGCTTGTATCTTCACAAGCTACTCGGCAAGACGGCATACGAGCTCCTCACCGGTAACAAACCCCAAGTTGGATACTTTCGAGTATTTGGCTCAAAATGCTACATTCTTGATAAGCATCGTCGTTCTAAATTTGCTTCTAAATCTCATGAAGGTTTCCTACTTGGTTATGGCTCAAACTCTCACACTTACCGTGTCTACAACAATTTCACCCGAAAGGTTGAAGAGACGGTAGATGTGAAGTTTGATGAATCTAACGGCTCACAAGTAGAGCAATTGCCAATTAATGTAGGAGACAAAGACCCTTCGGAAGCAATCCAAGACTTGTCTATTGGCAAGATTCATCCAACGGAGGTGAAGGAGAGTACCTCGTCCGTCCAAGTGGAAGCTTCTACCTCACGACAAGGTGAACCAAGAATTGATATGGAAGCATCCACAAGTGGGACACACCAAGACGAAGAAAACGAGGAAGCACACCAAGATGAACATCAACAACCTCCTTCTCCACCACGACAAGAGAATGACAACGTCAACAATGAAGAAGGCCAAGAAGAAGAACAAGATGAAGAAGATGTTCCACCCCGAGCCAAGCCAAAGCTCCCACGAGTTCGAGCAAGAATCGCCAAAGATCATCCCGTCGAGAAAATCTACAATGATATCCAAACCGGGAGAATCACTCGCTCTAAAACTCGTTTAGCTAACTTTTTGTAAACATTACTCATTCATCTCTAGCATTGAACCTATGAAGGTTGAAGAAGCATTAGAAGATCCGGATTGGATAAACGCTATGCATGGAGAGCTACACAACTTTGAGAGAAATCAAGTATGGACATTGGTCGAGAAGCCCGACAACAACCACAACAACATTGGTACCAAATGGGTGTTTCGCAACAAGCAAGATGAAGATGGTCAAGTCGTCCGCAACAAAGCACGCCTAGTCGCCCAAGGCTACACTCAAGTCGAAGGTATGGACTATGGTGAGACATATGCTCCCGTTGCTAGACTTGAGTCCATTCGCATCTTACTTGCTTATGCTAATCACCATTATATCACCTTGTACCAAAATGGACATTAAAAGTGCTTTTCTAAATGGTGAAATTGAGGAGGAAGTTTATGTTAAGCAACCTCCCGGCTTTGTCAATCCTAAGAAACCTAATCATGTCTACAAACTTCATAAAGCCCTTTATGGTCTTAAACAAGCTCCTAGAGCGTGGTATAAATGCTTGACCAAGTTCCTTATTGAAAAAGGCTTTGAAATTGGTAAAATTGATTCTACCCTTTTTACTAAAAGGGTCAATGGAGAGCTATTTGTGTGCCAAATTTATGTTCATGATATTATATTTGGTTCGACTAACCCTCATTTTAGTGAGAAGTTTGGAAAGCTAATGTCGGAGAAGTTTGAGATGTCTATGATGAGTGAACTCAAATTCTTTCTCGGTTTGCAAATCAAGCAAACTAAGGAAGGTACCTTTGTCTCTCAAACAAAGTACACCAAGGACTTATTCAAGAAGTTCAATATGCAAGAATGCAAAGGTATGACTACACCCATGCCTACTAGTGGACATCTTGATTTGACCAAAGATGGTGAACCGGTTGATCAAAAAGTTTACCGCTCTATGATTGGTTCATTGTTATATCTATGTACCTCTCGTCCCGATATTATGCTAAGTGTGTGCATGTGTGCACGATATCAAGCTGCACCTAAAGAATGTCATCTTAAGGCTGTGAAAAGGATAGTGAGATACCTAATACATACACCAAATTTTGGCATTTGGTATCCTAAGAGGTCTTCCTTTGATCTTGTTGGCTACTCCGATTCAGACTATGCCGGAGACAAGGTTGATAGAAAGTCCACTTCGGGTACTTGTCAATTTCTTGGTAGATCTCTTGTGTCTTGGTCCTCCAAGAAACAAAACTCGGTATCCTTATCCACCGCCGAAGCGGAATACATTGCCGCTGGTTCATGTTGTGCTCAATTACTTTGGATGACCCAAACTCTGAAAGATTATGGGATATATGTGAAACATGTTCCATTGCTGTGTGACAATGAAAGTGCTATTAAGATTGCTCACAATCCCGTGCAACATTCTCGAACTAAACATATTGAAGTTCGTCATCATTTCATTCGAGACCATGTTGCCAAAGGGGACATTAATCTTAAGCATGTTCGCACCGGTAAGCAATTAGCGGATATATTTACCAAACCGCTTGATGAGAAAGTCTTTTGCCGTTTGAGAGGTGAATTGAACATCATTGATGCTTCAAACTTGGAGTAGGAACTCCATTTGGATACATGCAAGGCATGAGCCTTTGACTAAGCCTTGATATTTCTTTCATGATGCCATCTATATGTCTTGGATACTTTTGCACCCATGCATGCTATCTAACCCCTGTAGGTACTTGGATGCATCTAAATCCATGAGATTGCAACTCACTCACATCTTGAGCAATCTCTACATCACCAAGTCTCTGTACAATGGTGGTTGAAGTCAAGGAAGCACAAAGCCCCTCAGACATATCCTTTGACTCATTCTATGTCAAATTTTATAATTTTCATTTTGGATACACAAGTGCTCTTCCTTGCAAAGCTAACCCATGTAGGAAGATGAACTCAAACTCCAAGTGGTGCTCCCAACTCTTGATGAGCTACATCAACCTTGAGCAACCCACATAAGTTCGACTACATGATCAAGATCAACACCACCACCCAAGGTATGCTATTCCATCTTAGAGAAGCTTTACTCCAAGTCATGGGATAAAGCAACTCAACAAGATGTGAATACATCAAGAAGCTTAAACGAAAAATGGTAACCCCATTTTGAGCTTAAACGATGAGTATGACCAAAGATCAAGTGATCTCACTTGACTCCTAAGTCAATATACTCTAACATAGGTGACTTTGTCACCGCCCAATTCTAGATGAAGTTCTCTTGTGTTTCCTTTTGCATTTGTCTCTTGCATATTTATTCTTCATCTAGATCTTTTCATTTCTTCTTGTTCTGCATTTTCTGCATCAAATTCATTGCAAATCTTTTAGCTAATTCCTTGCAAATCCTTGTGAGATCTTAAAGTGCCTAGTGAGCTGAGGTGACAAGTGATTTACTGTGATGAACTCGGTCACACCGGTCTGTTTTCTTCGGCCCAACCGAATTCTCTCGGTGCCACCGAATCACACAACTCGGTGCTACCAATTTCACTACAGGAAAGACAACTTGCCACTTATTCCTGCAGTCCTTTTGCTCCAGCTCCACTCAATGATTCTTGTCCTCTACCAGCATCACATTCAACTTGCTTTGTGACTCAGGGACCAAACCCTTCTGCACTAACACAAAAATCCAGAAGAGCCTTCTTGGAAATTGATGTTAAAGGGGGGGAGAGAGATCACATCAAAGCTCTATGCTTAATCATTTCTATAGGGGGAGATGATACTCAGGGGAGTGTGTAAGAAACCCCAGATGCTTGGTGTTCAAGAGGAGAGAAGTTACATGTCTTTAAGAGGGGAAAGACATGTTCATATTCGATCATATTTGATTGCTTGCATTAAGCTCAAGCTCTGTTGTTTTTCTTTTGCTCTGATTTTCTGTTCCCTATCTTCTCCCAGTATCCCAATGCAAGATTCAGGGGGAGCAAGACATCTAAGGGAAGGATCTCTGATTTTATTGCATATCTTTACCTTTGGGGACATGTCTATACCCAATGGGGTACTCAGTACTCACTCTCTACATGTCATCCCAGTCTTGGTTCTCCTGTGGTTTCTTTTGTTTGCTTTGGCTAGTACGTGTATCTGTGTTGTCTAACCTTGTTTACTCAGGTTCATTCCTTCCCAAGCAAACTCAAGACCACAAGGTAAGTATATGCATCACAGTCATGTGTATGAGGATTTCTTGCTGATGTACATACTGTTTGCAAGAAGGACTCATGGGCATGAAGGTACATTTCCTATATTCACATCATTTGCTCTGATGCATATAGCCAAGATACATGTAACACATGGATTACTCTGTCATGCTTATGCATTCACATGCTCCTATGTTTCATATTTATATGATTGCATACATGTAGGGGGAGCCTATGCATGTTACATGTCTTTCCAAAGCTTTACTTGTTGCTCTCTATATCTTTATCTAAAGCTTTGATGTATGTTGTCATCAATTACCAAAAAGGGGGAGATTGAAAGCACAAGTGCTCCCTGGGTGATTTTGGTAATTAATGTCAACATATCTCTTGTTGGACTAATGCTTCTACCTAGTATGTTTCAGATAAGTTCAACAATGGAGTGGCTTGGACAAGAGGATGTGGAACCCCTTTAAGATGCTAAGGACAAAGGATTGGCTCAAGCTCAAAGCCCAGGACTCTACATTTTCTATTTTAAGTGATCCAAGATCACATTGAGTCTATAGGAAAAGCCAATACTATTAAGAAGGGATGACGTGTTGCTTAATGGTTTGCTTGCTCAAAGTGCTTAGTGATATGCTCCAAAGCCCTCAACCACTTTCTCACTTCCACATATGTCCTAATCCAAAAAGTCCAACTCGGCCCCACCGATTCTTTCCATCCGGAGCCACCGAGTTCAGTTGACATAGCCACTGCCAGAAACCCTAATCAGTTCGGTCTTACCGATGGGATCTCGGTCTCACCGAGATGGGCTTGCAAACTCTCTGTTGTCTGTTGCAATAGTTTCGGTCCCACCGAGATTTGCAACCGGCCCCATCGAGTTTGCTTGGCCAACATTCTGTTTCACTTATTACCCAAATCGGTCCCACTGAGTTTGAGTAATCGGTCAAACCGAGTTTTGGATTTACCCTAACCCTAGCACATCGGTCCCACCGAGTTGATCAAGTCGGTCCCACCGAAATGCCTAACGGTCACATTATGAACCAAATCGGTCAGACCGAGTTCTCTGAATCGGTCCAACCGAGTTTAGTGATTTGTGTGTAACGGTTAGATTTTGTGTGGAGGCTATATATACCCCTCCACCCACTCTTCATTCGTGGAGAGAGCCATCAGAACATGCCTACACTGCCAATACATATTTTCTGAGAGAGAACCACCTACACTTGTGTTGAGGTCAAGATATTCCATTCCAACCACATAAATCTTGATCTCTAGCCTTCCCAAGTTGCTTTCCACTCAAATCTTCTTTCTACCAAATCCAATCCTATGAGAGAGAGTTGAGTGTTGGGGAGACTATCATTTGAGGCACAAGAGCAAGGAGTTCATCATCAACACACCATTTGTTACTTCTTGGAGAGTAGTGTCTCCTAGATTGGCTAGGTGTCACTTGGGAGCCTCCGACAAGATTGTGGAGTTGAACCAAGGAGTTTGTAAGGGCAAGGAGATCGCCTACTTCGTGAAGATCTACCCTAGTGAGGCAAGTCCTTCGTGGGCGACGGCCATGGTGGGATAGACAAGGTTGCTTCTTCGTGGACCCTTCGTGGGTGGAGCCCTCCGTGTACTCGCGCAACCGTTACCCTTCGTGGGTTGAAGTCTCCATCAACGCGGATGTACGATAGCACCACCTATCGGAACCACAGATAAAAAAATCTCCGTGTCTCCAAATTGCGCTTGCACACTCCAATCCCCATCTCTTTACATTCTTACAACTTGCATGCTTTACTTTCCGCTGCTCATATACCCTTTGTATGCTTGCATGTTTGCTTGATATGTATTATGAATGTTTAAACTTGTGTTCAAACTCCACATCAACTAAAGGAAATTAAAATATGCAACTTTTCTTGATTAGAGTCTATTCACCCCCCTCTAGACACCTCTTCTCGATCCTTTCAGCAGGCTAAGGCTATGGCGGTGGTGACAGAGGGTGGATGCAGTCTCCCGTCACAGACAGCTGGAGCGCCTCCACCAAGCCTTCCCAACGCGCGTCCTCCTCGCACTGAGACTCCTCCATGGCGCGCTGGAGCGCCTCCTTCAAGCCTTCCCAATGCGTGTCCTCCTCGCGCTGAGACTCCTCCAGGGCACGCTGGAGCGCCTCCTTCAAGCCTTCCCAACGCGTGTCCTCCTCGCGTCGAGACTCCTCCAGGGCGCGCTGGAGCACCTCCTCCAGTGCGGCCTGGTAGGCCGCCTCCGCCTCTGGCGCCACCACCAGGGGCGACAGGACGTGCCCGGGGTCAAGTTTAACGCTACCATGGTGGGCCACATCATGCTTGGTGGCGAACCAGACCTCCCAGTTGGGGGAGTCTGGCGCATACGCCAGGTCGCGGCGCTGCTCCGACGTCAGGAGGGCATGGCGCGTGCGCACCTCCTTCGCGCGCGCGCGCCGACTGCAGCACCACCAGCACCGGGATGCGGTGGGGATCAAGGTGCCAGTCGCGAGGGAGATTGACGTCGGACCACGGCGGCGGCACTCGGTAATACTAGTGGTGCTACGTGCGGTGAACCAGGATGTAGAGCCAGTCCCGTGGCCGGCGACCCCTCCCTCACGCGGAACCGACTGCGGTGGCGGCGGCCCGCGGGCGCCGGCATCGAACTTGGCCTTGCCCTTCCCCTTGTGGATGAAGAACCCCGTGGCGGACGCGCGGGCTAGCTAGGGTTTTTTGTTTTAAACTATATATATAGCAGTAAAATGTCAAGTTGCTTTTCCCTGAAAAAAACATGTAACTGTTTTAAACTATGTATATATATAGCAATAAAATGTGAAGTGACTTTCCCTAAAAAAAAAGTGGTAAGCGTCCACGTCCGTGGCACGCTAGGCTATGTGCATTTTGAATTTGCTAACCACATGTCCCAGGTGGTGTGGCACGCTAGGCTAGGGAGGCCGAACTGTTTGTGCAGACATCGGCCCCGTGGACGCCCGCCCCGCCGTGGCTTGGGAGCCCTCACTGGCATGGTCGGACGCACTATCGTTGGTCACCATGGGGCTGGAGAGATGATTTTCCTCTGGCCCACGTGCGTCAATCACTCACCAAACCGTACGTTGCATGGCATCCAGTTTTTGGGTGGACGTGGACGTGGAGGTCGGGAGGGGTAAGCCAGTACGTCTGTACGAGAGACCAGCGATTCCAACCTCCCCATGCTAGGGCTGGATGCCGGGCACATGAGCCATCAATGTTCCTTTTAAGCAGGTGGACGGTTTGGATGCGAAGCTATTTCTATGCTCAACCCTTCCGACCTCCACGTCTGCGTGTTCACCCAAACCAAATAGAATGCGGCCAAACAAGACCAAGCGGCGACTGGGCGGACCTACGTCCAGCCAGCCGGTGGACACCGGGTAGATTCCGTATTACTCCCTCCGTCCCAAAATATCAGTCGCAGAGGAATAATTTTGAGCTGCAACACCATTTTACATTTACACCATTTAGATTTCAAATACTGTCTCGAAGGGCCCTTGGCCGATCTTTATTAAAAAGAAAGCAAGCAGTACAAGAACAAACAGTCTAGGCGGGTTAGACTGAATACAGAGTAGGACATGCACTAGCAGGGGCGAGGCCCTGTTACAACATCCCCAGAACCTGCCCCAAATGCCCATAGCGCACGATAAACAGCAGGAAGAGAAAAAAAATGCCCATAGATTTCAAATACTGTCGCAGTGTAGCATCGGTTTCTTCGTTGCAAACTAATGCAATGTTGCGTTGCCTGTTGATGTCATGGTTGAGAAGAATTCTTAGAGTAGCATTTACTAGTAGAATCTGATGGTGCATGATGCATTTTTTTTGAGGGAACTACGGCGGGCAAAAGCCAGCCTGAACTCATTTATTAATTTTAAAGTTTAAAAGAGAATATATACAGAGGGAGGGGCAAAGGAAAAGAGGGAAACATCAAATAAAAACTACTATGCTACATCTAGCCGGGACAACATGATTCCCCAGTCGATCAGAATTTGTTTGCGATTCTCCTTTCCACATCGATGGGCCCAAAGAAAGAGGTCTTGCGATGCCCGCCGAAGAACGCAGCCCAAAGACTCATCTTCTTGCTTGAAAACTTTAGCGTTCCTTCTATTCCACAGGCTCCAGAGGATGGACATAGTAACCGTATTGCGAAAGTTGCAAGCAGGTGAACGCCCTTGCAGGTCTTGGATGGAAGAACAATCTGAAGGGTTGATGTTTAGCGAGTCCATAGTCATCCAAGCTTGAGTGGCAACATGGCAGTGAATTAGCATGTGGGAAGTAGACTCTGTTTCCGAACAGAAAGGGCAGGTATCGGAGTCCGTTAGGTCCCTCCGGAAGCGACGCTCGTTGGTAAACAGTCTTCCTCGATGCGCCAGCCAGATAAATAACCTACACCGATTAGTCGCATAGTTCTTCCTCCAGATGAATTCAGAGAACTGATCATCCGGCCGTTATGAGAAAGCAGCTCCATACGCAGAAGCAACAGAAAGAGGCTTATCGTTGATCCTGCATAAACGGTTATCCGGTACCTGCGGCATCAAGTTAACTGTGGCTAAAACAGTACGCAGGCAAAGAAGCTCGTTAGTAGCAGTGATGGTCAGACGTGGTTGTAACGAAAGACGAAGATCCTCCGCCGAAAGAACAAACGCAACAGATACATTAGGTTTTGTAACATGGGAGAAAAGACTTGGGAAGCGAGCAGCCAAGGTATAGTTGCCGATCCATAGATCCAACCAAAACGCGGTTGAGACACCGTTACCGATCTTGACGTGGGTAATAGAGCGGAAGAAAGGGAGACCAGACAGGAGGTCCTTCCACACAATTGTGTGTAGTCTATGAGTGTCACCAATGTAGTGCCCGCCTTCCCAACCATACGTGGAGGCAAGCCAAGAGTCCCAAGAGCCAAGACCGGGTTGGTGTATTTTACTGAGGGATTTTAGAAGCAGGCAAATATTATGAGTACGAAGGCATCTAAAGCCCAGGCCGCCCTTCTTAGTGGGGGCACAGACGTCTGCCCAAGCAACTTTGCATTGACCCCCATTCACGTGGTCATCGCCAGCCCAAAAGAAAGCACGGCACCGCTTGTCAATCTCCTGAATAGAACCAACAGGAAGCAGCATAACGCTCATAGCATAGGTGGGAAGAGCTCGAATTACATAGTTGACAAGAACTGCCCTACCGGCCGCAGAGAGAAGGTGTCCTCGCCAACCAGCTAACCTTTTGTCAACCTTAGCAATTAACGGGTGGAAATCTATTAGACGAAGTTTGTGGGTAGACAAAGGGAGACCAAGATAGTTCTGCGGGAAAGTAGCGACCGAGCAACCCAACATACTTGCCATGCGAGCGGCCACAGAAGGGTCAACATGGATTGGAGCAAAAGTGCTTTTAGCAAAATTGATGTGGAGACCCGTGGTGAGGGAGAAATTGAGCAGGATAGATTTTAGGGAGGCAAGGTTATCTTCGTCTGCCTTTATGATAATTAGAGTGTCATCCGCGTATTGAAGAACATGACATGGCGAGTTGGGAACAACTGGGTGCTGCAGCAGCCCCTGAGCTGAGGCCTCTAGGATCATGCGTTGGAGGATATCGACAATAATGATGAAGAGGTAAGGTGAAATGGGGTCGCCTTGTCTGAGACCATTTTTACATTGAATCCAGTTCCCGGGAACGCCGTTAAGAAGAATAGCCGATTGGCCAGAGTCGTTCAGCATCATAATCCAACGAATCCAAGTTTCTGAAAAGCCTTTGGCTTGAAGGATACGATAAAGACTCTCCCAAGAGACAGAGTCAAAGGCTTTCCTAAAATCCAATTTTAAGACTAAGGCCGGGCATTTTCTTTTGTGGCAAGCTTGCACAATATCAGCTGCGAGAATGAAGTTTTCCGAGATACACCGTCCTTTGATAAAGCCGGATTGATCCGCATGGACAAGATCACGAATAACCGGCTGAACTCTAATAGAAAGGCACTTGGAGCAGAGTTTGACCGAGCAGTTTTGAAGGGAAATCGAACGCATCTGGTCAGGGTCAGTTGTGCCAGGTTTTTTGGGGATGAGGACAATGTAAGCTTTGTTGATACGCCTAAGATCTGCAGAGCAGGAGTAGAAACTGTTGAGAAGGGATAGAAGGTCGTTTTTAACTAGGTCCCAATTGGCCTTGTAGAAAGCTGGCCCAAAACCGTCTGGTCCGGGGCTAGCATTATCGTTCATGTCGAAGAGAGCCGTTTTAATCTCCTCGAGAGAGAAGGGGCGAGTCAAATCGAGAGACTGAGAGGGTCTTAGACGAGAACCAGATACTAGCTCGTTTAGATTGGGAGGAATAGAACAGGCTATAGGGGTACCAATGACAAGTTTAAAGTAGTCACGAAGAGCACGATGCTTGCCGGAGTGGGAAGAGACCTCGCTACCATCTATGTTGAGGGATTTAATTTGGTTTTTACGCAGCCTGATCGTAGAGCAAAGGTGGAAGTAGTCCGTGTTCTCATCACCGAGCACACAGTCCTTGATTTTAGCCCGTTGCCGCCAGTAAACAGCAGCTAGGGCGTTGTGCCGGTGAAGGGACAGAGAAACCTGCGTGCGAAGAGAGCGTTCTAAGGAGGAGAGCGAGTGGAATTCTTCTATTTTGTCTAGGAAGGTGATGACCGTGTGGCAGTTTTTAGTGATCACAAGAGGAGATCTAGCTTGCTTGGCCCAGGCCTTAGCAGCTGCGCGCACTCTCTTAAGTTTGAGACATAAGTGGCCCAAGTGGGTAGATGGGACAACACCATTCCAATTTTGCAAAATGATGTTCATGAAAGGTTGTAAGTGCAGAAGGCCGTTGTTGAACCGGAAGATCGAAGGCGTGGGAACTTTGGACGCAGCAATGAGAACAAGCGGCACATGATCAGATGACCGGCAAGCGGACGTGAGTGTGGAGTCCGGGAGGAGGAAACTCCAAGCTGTGTTGACAAAAGCCCTATCCAAGCACACCAAAGTCGGGAAGTCTTGTTGGTTAGACCAAGTAAATAGCCTATCGAGAAGGGGAAGCTCCTGAAGATTAAGACGGTTTAAGGTAGACGAGAAGAGCAAGGCTTCGGAATGGTTAAAGTTGTCATTCGAGCGCTCGTTTGGCTTTAGAGTAAAGTTGAAATCGCCTAAAAGAGCCCAGGGGCCGGTTACAAAGGAGCCTAAGAGAAGAAGTTCATCAACAAACGCTTGCTTCTCAAGGCTGACGCAAGGACCATAAATGTTAGAGATCGAGAAATCATCGTTGCTAGCTCTGGCCGAGAAGTGTAAGGTTAAGGAGAACTTAAGAGCAGTGACAGAAGTGCAGGAGTAGTCTTGATCGTTCCAAGCTGTTAGTATTCCTCCAGCAGAACCATTTGAAGGCAAGAAATGGAATGATTTCAACCTAGTGGGTAAGAAGGAGCTGGCTTTGAAAGTAGAGATATCATCAAGCTTTGTTTCTTGCAAGCAAATAAAAGAGGGGTCGAGGCCGAAGAGAGCAGCTTTGACGTCAGTACATTTTTTGTTTCTACCGAGACCACGAACATTCCAAGAGATGAAACGAGTTTTACGATTCATGGAAGCTATAAAGGACAACGAAAACATAACGAAACATGGCCGGACAGGGCCACCTACAAACAGATACATGGAGCAAGTCTAGGCCAAGTACAGCCGGGTTGAGACCCACAGCTGCAACTAGACGTGAAAGTAGCAAAGGAAAGAGGCTGCGACCAAGCTCAGAAGAGCTAAGACCTATGGTCGGAGCAAAGCTAGGACTAAAACGGGATACAGACGACAGACTGATACAAGCCGAAGCGCGATGGCAGAGAAGGACCGCGATGGGATCCGGGGCTGACAGTTGAAGGCGCAACATTAGACACATGCGGTGTCATCAAGGAGAGCCGAGGCGGGCACGTCACAGGCAGCGGCAAGCTCCAGCACGTCCTGCCGAGGGAGGGGCGAGGAGACCTCGGGCGCCATGTAGATGAGCTGAACTGGGAGGAGCGCCTTTCCACCAGCAGAAATCTTTCCTTCCTTCAAGACACGCATGCGCTGAGTGGCCTTCTGGATGATGGAGACGTACTTCGGAGGCTCGATCCCGGTGAGGCGGGCGCTCCGGCGGCGGGCGGGGGAGGCCACCGTAGGGGTGGCGGCGGGCGGAGGAGAAGGCAGCGGCACCACGGGAGCAGGGACCTCGTTGTCTTCGTCCAGCACCATAGGGGTGGCGGGCCAGGAGAGGTCGAGATCGCCGCCGACCGCAACGGCCGCAGGTCCCGGCAGAGCCCTAGAGTCACGGCAGATGACATCCACGGAGGTGATGGGGGTTCTAGAAGGCCCCACTATGGCCACCTTGGTGAGGTGACCGATGGACGCGGTGGCGAAGTTGGCGACGAGCATGCCGGCCGCCGCAGCCACCTCCTGCATGGGCAGGCGATAGAAGCCGCGATCACCGGAGGAGCTGACGACGACGACGTCGAAGAAGCCCGGCCGCATGTAGATGAGGACGTTGGCCGGCTTCTCCAGGAGCGGCTTGGCCTTGACTGCCGGTGCCGGGGAAGCCCACATGGTGAGCCCTCCGGGGAGCTCCGCAACGCGACCACCATCATCTTGGGAGGCAGGGGGTGGAGGAGGAGCGAGGTCATCGTCCATGCCCGCAGGGAAGTCGGCGTTGGTGTCGTCATCAGAGGGCGGGGCAGATGCGAAGTCGAAGCCGGAGGCGGGCAGGTTGGTGCAGGAGATGATGGTGACAGGAGCGATCGCGCCAATGCCGTTGAAACCATGCATGGCCAGCGCGTGTGGGACGTCGTTGACATCCCTGGCCTTGACAGTGACAAGCACTGCCGAGTAGTCGATGCCGGACAGACAGATGGGGTTGATGTCAAAGGGGTTGGCGAAGGGACCGGTGGTGTGGAGGATGTGTTGGGGGAACCAATGCTCAATGGGGTAGTCCTCAATGGCGAGGGCGGCTAGGTCACGGTGGGGAAAGAGGAAGCAGTTGTCAGTATCATTGTGGCGGTTGAGGTGGACGGTGTGCTCCCGGCCAAGGAAGGGCCCTTCCTCGATGGTGCGTTCACGATCGTCGGGGGAGGCAAAGACGACCATGCCGACACCATGCGAGGCGGTGACGAGAGCGAAGGGAGGGTTGCCGGCCTCCTCTTGGAAGGCGCGGCGGACGATGTTGGCTGGGTTAGCAGTCGGAGGGTTGACGTAGGCGTAGGCGAGGTTCTCGAAGTGCTCGAGGGGGACGTAGGGCATGAAGACGTTGGCACAGTCGGGGCGAGAAGCAGGCGGGTCCAAGCTGATGTCGACCGACACCTCGTCGGACTCCGTTATAGTGCAGTATGATGCATTTAACTCAAACTTGTTGTTATAGTGCAGTATGGTGCATTTAGCTCCAACTCTGATGGTGCATGGTGCATGGTGCATGGTGCATGATGCATTCAACTCCAACTTGCTGATAGGCAGCAAACTAAGTTCTACAGTTGTAGTGTAGCATTGGTTTCTTTCCAACTTGCTGTCAAAAGTAGAGCATTTAACTCCATGATGCACCCCTGCATTTTTATTCAGCGAATACATATGGGTTAACCAACACCATCAGTATAGAAATAACACAGACTCCACTGTTTTCCGTTCAAACACTAGTCGCTAGACTCGAGAGACGCACCTCTTGGACCCCCAAATGTTTTGATGTTGTGGATATCTCTGTTCTAGGTACCATCAGAGGGTGCCACCCCATCACCAGGCCATTCATGTTGCCTTCAGGTTTTGTCTGCAAACCCGCTAGACATGTTAGTTAATCAAGTCGAGTCGAAAAAGACATCAACCCATGACTGCTGGGAGGACAGCCAACACCTATCTACTGGAGGCATGGGGAAGTCCGTCGCCACTTTTGCGCTGCACCTTGGTCACAAGGATGCGCATGCCCTCTGCCACCGGATGCCGCCGCGCCTCGCTGCCGCTGCCTCGGCCGCCCACTCACAGCCCTACCTCCTCCTTGCAACCCAGGTTTTCTTCTTTTTCCTCAATCGCAACCGAGCTTGGGGTGGGTTTCCATTCATTATTACACCTGACTGGTGGGTTGGGTTGACGGCGCCAGCCGTCGAAACAAACATTCTATGCCACGTGTTCAGGTACCGCTGCCTTAAAAAACAGACGCAAAAGATTTGCCTCATCCATTAAATAAGCAGATCCATTAAATAAGCAGAAGAGAATTGCTCCGTTAATTAGTGAAAAACCGGATGAAAACCAACACAAACCGCTGAGCGGTACACAAGATACCCACATAGGCCATTCCAAAGAAGACCTCGTCGAGACAATACAACGACATCATCGTCATCACTTCTTCCCTAGAGGTGTCATCACCATCCCAAACTCTGCGAAACGACTCCGTTCGGCCTGGGGAAGGGCCGGACCTTTCAGTATAGGGGATCCATCGATCGATTGTTCGGGACCAGAATCGCCCAGCGCGAACACCACCTCCCATGCCTTTTTGCTTTAAATAAAGAAAACATGAAAGCCCAATATGGGCCAAAAAACTGTGACTAAAAAAAGCCCACTTTTTCCTACGAATAATAATTTGCAGATTCTGCCGTACTCTATTTTTTTGAAAATGGACCAAAAATAAATTTTTCATGACATATAAAAAACAAAAAACAAGATACTACTAAAATACCCAATGGTTTCAAACAAAAAAATTGCAATTGTCTTTATGAAAGAAGAAAATTCCATGTTCAAAAAAGATCTTTTTGATGCAAATGGCACAAAAAATGTAGTTCGTCGCAAAAAAATGCATCTGACCATGATGGCAAGAAATGTGGATTGGAAATTTTTATGCTATTTTTACTATACAAATGAAGAGACAAAAAATGTGAATTAAAAAATGCCATCATGCGGATCACAAACTAAAGTGCATCATCTATTGTTTAGTATTAATTACCATGTTTTGTAAGTAAATGTATCTTAGCCTATAGCAGCAAAAAATCATATGAATGATGGAAAAGCCAAAAAATTCCGTGATGCAAGGTATTTTCGACAAAAATAAAATTGGCATGCCAAAAACAGGAAATAAACGTGAAAAAATGCCACAAATCACACCATAAAACATAATTTTGCCATCTAGCGTGATTTTTTTTGCCATGTGGACATTACCAAACAAGTGTAAGAAAGACCATGTCGACATCATTTTACTTCAATTAAGTAAATTTGCCACGAGCGACAAAAAGTAAATTTGCCATGTGTGTTAAATAAAAATTGCCATGGCAATAGATGTAAATTTGCCATGGCAATAAAAAGGTTAATTTGCCACGATCGAGTAAAAAATTAATAATTGGCATGGCAAAAATAGAGGTAAAATTGCCATGGCAACAAAAATTAAGAATTTGCCATGGTGGTGTACTTACATTTGCCATGTTAACAAAGTTAAAATTTAAAACTTGTCATGCTCCGTATAAGTAAGATTTTCCATGAGTGACGAAAAGTAAAATTGCCATGTGTATTAAATAAAAATTGCCATGGCAATAAAAATGAAGAATTTGCCATGTTAACAAAGATAAAATTTAAAACTTGTCATGCTCCATATAAGTAAATTTGCCATGAGTGCCGAAAAGTAAATTTGCCATGTATGTTAAATAAAAATTGCCATGGTAATAGATGTAAATTTGTCATGGCAATAAAAAGGATAATTTGCCACGGCCGAAATAAAAAAGTAATAATTGGCATGGCAAAAATAGAAGTAAAATTGCCATGGCAATAAAATGAAAAATTTGCCATGGTCGTGTAGTTACATTTGCCATGTTAGCAAAAGATAAAATTGGCGTTGCAAAAAACAGAAAACACAAATTTTGCTGGCAGAAATAAATGTGAAAAAACTGCCACAAATCACACACCAAAAAACAGAATTTTGCCATCTAGCATGATTTTTTTGCCATGTGGGCATTAACAAACAAGTGTAAAAAAGACCATGTTGACATGATTTTACTTGAATTAAGCTCGACATGGTCCACAAAAATTAAGTTTGCGATAATACATAAATTAAATTTGCCATGATCTAATTAGAGAAATTCACATGGTCTAAATTAGTAAAAAAAAGGCATGCTATATCAAAAATCCAAATTTCGCCGTCATTAACAAAAAAACATGGTAACATAAGCTTCTAGTTGCCATGGTAGATTTTTATTAAATTTGGACATGGTTCCAATTAAAGTTGCCTTGTTTTTAGAAGAGAAAAGTTGCCGAGCATGTAAATTAACACAACAAATTGTGGACGAAAATACCATGGAAAAAATGGATATGCAAATCTGCCATGGTATTTTAATTTAAAATGCCATCCTTCGTATGAAATTTGGATCTATGGAAATTCGTATCAAATTCATTCAGAAAAGTGCCATGGCAACTATATACGAAAAGAAAAGATGGGTAGGTCTTCAATATTGTAAAAATTGCCCTGTCAAAATGATGATAATTTGCCATGGCAAGTGATGTTGCCATGGTTAGTTGAGAGAAAAATCGGTTTGTTGCCATGTAGCACTTAGAAAAGCATGCTGCCCATTCTTACAATCACAAAATAGCCATGATGGTAAAAATCAGTACAGGTTTGTTGGCATGCGGCCATGATTATAACCTGAAAAAGCATGCTCCCAAGGGCCTGGGGGGTCGACATCGAGTTGAGGGCGTCGCGGTGATCCAACACTGGTACAGTGAATCACTGGCCGAAGGAAATTGGATACAGAACAGAAGTTGTTATGCATCATACAACTAAAAAATGTTTCAGCTCTGTAAAATGAACGCATTCAAGGGAGAGAGAAAAAAGTGCTATCTACTCTGAGTGCGGCGATTTGGCTCCCGGGCTCATCTGCACCCGCGCTCACGGAAAAAATCAAAAAAAATACTAGAAAAATCAAAAAATTCCAAAAAAAATTTGGGTGCGATTTTGTCTTTTTTGCACAAACTTGCTCAAATGTCCAAATGAGTTGATTTTTGCAGCGCACCTCACACACCTACTTATCTACCACCCAAATTTTTTTGGAATTTTTTAAATTTTTCTAGTATTTTTTTTGAATTTTTTGCTGAACAGGTGCATCTGAGCCCGGGCTCTGCCTTGAATTATCGTATCTACTATCCCTTACACTACTATCACGAACAGCAAAAAAGCAGATGAGAAATTTTGCAGTACGGTCATCACTGAACAAAAACAAATATAGTGTGCTACCCCCAAAATGAATCGATTCAGCAACGCCTATCTCTGAATGCAATCAACAAAATCTACTACACTAAACCTCACCATGGCCCGAGCGAGAATCAATTTTGACGACTAGAAAAAGTGAATCCTACTGTGGCCGGTGGCCGGACTGGCGATGAATCGTGTTGTGTGGTGGCGTTACATACGAAATCGACAGGGGGAGGCCCCATGTCATGTGGCGTGTGGCGCCGCAAAAAAGCCCCGATGACGGAGATAGGTACCGGAGGTGGCGGCCGCCGGTGGTGGCGACATGAGTACAACGACGAGGACGGCGTCGCCGGGATGAGGTCGGGGGAGGTCAGAAAATGGGTCACTCGCGCGCTCGTTGATGGCCGTTGCTCGGACAGCTGCTGGGGAGGCGGTGGAGTACCGAGTAATTCGAGGAAAGGCCACACTTTTTCTGATACTTTGCTGCTATAGCATATCTTTCTTTTTGTTGGACTAAATAGCACACTTTTCATTGATAGCTGAATAAAATACCATAAATTAAGTTGTTTTTTTTTAACTTTTCCATGCCTAAGCCTAGAGCTCATACTAGGACGGATTTGCCCTCGGGTTCGTTTTACCTCGTTTCTGTTCGATCAAATAACTTGCTCTTAAAGCAACTCCAATGGGATGACCCATTTCGTCCGCCGCCGTCCGTTTGGGTCGGCACGAACACAAAAGTCGGCCCAACGCGCCGACCCAAACGGACGCGTTTCCGCTTTTTGTCCGCGGGCGACCCATTCCCGACCCATTTTTGAGCCGGATTTGCGTCGGCGCGGACTCGTGCGCTCGCCCTCTTCCCTCTCCGGGCCCGCTGGTCGATGGCACATTCGCCTCCCCTCCCCCCCAGCCAACAGCAACCCTCGCCCGCCTCCTTCGTCGCCGACGCCGCCGCCTATTTTTTGCCGGCGACTCTGCCAGTTGCCGCCGCCTCCACATCCGCCCAGCAACGCCGCCAACTTCCCCCGTCGCCCGCCATCGCCGTTTTGCCGCCGGGGGAGCAAACTGCTTCCCACCGCCGCTCCCCCCACCGCACAGCCGCCCGCGACCAAGAAGCCGCCTCGCCGCCCCGGTCAGATCCGACCGACACGCTCGTTGGACGCCGGCCCACTCGTCGGACGCCGGCAGGGCAGCTAGCTGGTCCGTGCGCGCCGTGACTCCCCTCGCCGGCCGTCTCCTTTTTCGACGCCCGCAAGTTGTTCGACAGTTTGCCAAGGTACGAAATGGACTCCGCCGACGAGTTCTTCTTCCATAATTTCCTTTGCGACTCCGACGATTCGTCGTCCGGCGACGAGGAGGAGATATTGACTGCCGTGTTGGTCCATCACCATCTAAACAGCCAGCGCCCGTTGTTCCGTGGCTCCATTCCGGGCCACCTTCCGGCGTTGAAGCCAATTTCATGAAGACATGCGCGATTGGGAAACTCATGTGCAGCTGTAAAATGATTTGGTTGAGCATATATGGACTCATGCTGGCAACCAATAGATGTATTTTCTTTTATTCGTTTGCAAAACTATGTGAAACATTTTTATTTGTATCCGGCTTATAAAACTATACTATTATTCGGTAAACTATGTTATTTGACAATATGTTTGAATGCAAATCAATGTAATATTGGGCGGCCAGCCGGCCACGCCGGCACATATGGGTCGGCGTGTTAGACGCGCTGCCGACCCAAATCTAAAAGAGGGCGGACGCCGGGCGGACGGCCAACTCAAACGGACAAAAAGCAGACAAAATCGCCGTACGTTTGGGTCGCGCCGGTGGTTGCTCTTATGAATGCACAACAGACAGAGAGACAAAGCAGTGCGCCGTCGCCTCGCCGTGCCTTCTCCCCGCCGTGCCTGCGCCCCGGCAAGCCACCGCCTCGCCATGCCTCTCCCCGACGTCGCCGCATAGCCATGCCTAGCCTCCTATTCCTATGCAGGAAGCCGCACCATCGGCCGCGCTCCAGCACCTCCCTCGTTTTGGCAGAGAAGAGACTGCGCCGGCCCTTCAAGTGCCCCTGCAACGTGTCCCCCATCCATGTGTAGCTCCTCGTTGTTCTGCTGGCTGCCTAGCTGTTGAAGTGGTCGATGTACATGCTGGTGGACTTTTGACGTGCTCACTGTACATGCTGGCTGGAGCTTGCTATAGCTGCTCGTTGCTCAAGTTGTTAGCATATGGCTCAAATACTAGTGGCACGCCCTAGCAACTTCGTTACGTGTTGATGGATTAGCTGTAGGAACTAGGAACTGTGACAGGAGGATATGGAAGCTTGTTCACATGGATGTTAATCAAACTTCACACCGGATATAACATGTTTTGATGTATAGTTCAGTTGATTGGATATAATCAAAATTTTAACAACATTTTCACCTAAAATTAGATTTAGGACGAGGCAGCCGCGGGAGAACCGGTAGACGCGAGAGTCACGGCGAAGCGGCGGCGCGCCAGGGAGGATGCACGGGGAGGCGGCGGCCAGGTGCTTCGTCTGTTCTATCCTCCGCTGATCATGATTGAACCACTAAGGGCTCAATCAGGACTTGAAACAAACCGGAGGGCAAATCCGTCCTAAAAAGTATGACGTGTGGGCTTGGACGTGGAGAACTAGAAAAAAGCTCAATTTGTGGTGTTTTATCCATCCAGCTACCAATGAAAAGTGTGCTATTTAGTCCAACATAAAAAGAAAGATGTGTTATAGGAGCAAAGTATCAGGAAAAGTGTGGCATTTCCTTAAATTGCCCTGGAGTACCTGGGTGGGCGGCGAATCCCGGGGAACTCGGCGACCAGCATCCTGTTGGCGCCGCGCATGAAGACTCCGGTGACTCCGGCGAAGAGGAGCTGAGGCGCGTTGCGGGGCCACCGCTCGGACGGCTTCTGGAAGGCGGCAGCACATGGGCACATGGCGAATCCCAGCGAGCAGCTGCCCGTCGGCGCGCGCAAGTAGACGACGGCGTCCCCGACGAAGAGCAGCCCGACCAGCTCGCCTCACCCTTTCTTGGCCCTGTTTGGATACATGAGTTAGAGTTAGTTTGAGCTAGTTGGGGCTCAAATAACCCTAAAGTATCCAAACATGAGGGGAGCTAGTTGCATCTAACCCACCCAAAAAAACTATCGTACCCAAGAGATGCTAATTGGAGTTAGTTCTCATGGAGCCCACCAAAAATCACTTTTCTCTCTCTATCCCACTAGCCAAGAGGTGCTAATTGGAGCTAGTTCTCATGGGCCCACTGAAAAAACACTTTTCTCTCTCCATCAATACATTTATTGTCAATCTAACCCTGTCATCCAAACAACTCTTTGGCTAGAGTTAGTTCAGGGTTAGCCATGAGCTAGAAACTAACTGTAACCTCTAGCTAAGTTATAATCTCCAAACAGGGCCCTTGATTAGAAAATGAAGGGATTGGGAAGAAGCAGACTCGAGTCTGCAAGAAAAGGATAAGGTGCCACTGTGGTCTCCACTCGTTCGGGGCGACACTGCTCTGCAGCGAACGAATGAGAAACGTGACGTGGCAAGGACCAGTGCGCCAAGATCTGTGATACAAGACCAGCGGTAGATAAAGCGTTCGGGGTGAGAAGTAAAAACATGGCATGTTCGTGAGTTATAGATTCCGTATTTTATGGTAATACGTGTCTTATTCATATCATAAAGATTAAGAAGTACAAATTACGTAAAGACCGACATGAGCTTGACACCAACGTGTCACCTGCCTCCGAATAATGTCTTTTCATTACTCTATATTTAACATCATAGCATGACAAGAGGGATTTTTTTCTTCAAGATTGTGGTAGGTTACGTGGTTAGAATTTTGAGTATACATGCTTTGCATTGTTGACAAAACCAATACTGCATGTACCATAGTGAACTTGTCAAAACATTCAGTTATGAAACACGAGGATGAAAAATGATGATAATGAGATTAGGTATCAAGTAGGGATTCCACAGTGCCTGGGTCAAAGGATGTATAGATAAGTAGTTAATGCGACGAAATATATTTCTGGAGTAGAACAAGGATAAGGTGCCATTGTGGTCTCCACTCCTTCGGGGCGACACTGCTCTGCAGCGAACGAATGAGAAACTTGACGTGGCAAGGACCAGTGCGCCAAGATATGTGATACAAGACCGGTGGTAGATAAAGCGTTCGGGGCGAGAAGTAAAAACATGGCATGTTCGTGAGTTATAGATTCCGTTTTTATGGTAATATATGTCTCATTCATATCATAAAGATTAAGAAGTACAAGTTACGTAAAGACTGACATGAGCTTGACACCAACGTCCGTCACCTGCCTTTGAATAATGTCTTTTCATAACTGTATATTTAACATCATAGCATGACAAGAGGGATTTTTTTCTTCAAGATTGTGGTAGGTTATGTGGTTAGAATTTTAAGTATACATGCTTTGCATTGTTGACAAAACCAATACTGCAAATACCATAGTGAACTTGTGAAAACTTTCATTTATGAAACACAAGGATGAAAAATGATGATAATGAGATTAGGTATCAAGTAGGGATTCCATGGTGCCTGGGTCAAAGGATGTATAGATAAGTAGTTAATGCGGCGAAATATATTTCTGGAGTAGAACAAGGATAAGGTGCCACTGTGGTTTCCCCTTGTTCGGGGCGACACTGCTCTGAAGCGAACGAATGAGAAACGTGACGTGGCAAGGACCAGTGCGCCAAGATCTGTGATACAAGACCAACAGTAGATAAAGCGTTCGGGGCGAGAAGTAAAAACATTGCATGTTCATGAGTTATAGATTCCGTTTTATGGTAATACGTGTCTCATTCATATCATAAATATTAAGAAGTACAAGTTACGTAAAGATCAACATGAGCTTGAAACCAACGTCCGTCACCTGCCTCCGAATAATGTCTTTTCATTGTATATTTAACATCATAGCACAACAAGAGGGATTTTTTTATTCGAGATTGTGGTAGGTTACGTGGTTAGAATTTTGAGTATCATGCTTTGCATTGTTTTTTTAACACAGCACAGATGCAAGCGCTCATATACACGCGCATACACTCATCTCTATGAACGCATACATGCACACCCTACCCCTATGAGCATCTTCGAAAGACTGAGCCAACATATTATCTTGAAATTTACGAAGTCACCGTAGGCACCTCGTCCTCGACGGGAACGTCTGCTCCCACTGAATGCACATCGCCGAAAATTCTGAAATAAATCCAGGAATAAATGCGAGCACCAGGACTTGAACCCTGGCGGGCTGGGGATAGCACAGTCTCTCTAACCATTCAACCACAGTTAGGTTCGCCATGCTTTGCATTGTTGACAAAACCAATACTGCAAGTACCATAGTGAACTTGTCAAAACATTCAGTTATGAAACACGAGGATGAAAAATGATGATAATGAGATTAGGTATCAAGTAGGGATTCCACAGTGCCTGGGTCAAAGGATGTATAGATAAGTAGTTAATGCGACGAAATATATTTCTGGATTAGAACAAGGATAGGGTGCCATTGTGGTCTCCACTCCTTCGGGGCGGCACTGCTTTGCAGTGAACGAATGAGAAACGTGACGTGGCAAGGACCAGTTGATGTAGGGTGGAACCCTAGATGGCCGATCTTTCACGAAAGGAGTGGATCCCAAAGAGGAACACGAAGAACACGAGGGGGAAACACGAGAGAATCACTCAAACCAACAAGATTCGATTACACATGTGCTAGATTCACGAAACACAAAGGGAGATACACGATCCCAAAGTCAACAAAGGACGATACAAAGGGTAACCGGTTCTTCTCCGTAAGGAGGTCTTGATGGGGGTCTTCTCCGTGAGGAGGTCTTGAATCCAAGGGGATCTTCTCCGAAGAGGGGCCGCGGTCTCTCTTGTGGAGTAGATCCGTAATGGATGAGCAATGCTCTATCTCACATATGAGCTAAACCAATGCTAACCCTAGAAAGAGGGAGGAGGAGTATATATAGTCTAGGGGGGGCGAAAGGGTACATGGGCCTCGGCCCTTTACTGTGCGTAGACAGACGGAGCCGGATGTTCGGGCGACGGGCCGGATGTCCGGGCCTTCCCGAAGGGCCGGATGTCCGGGCGTGGAGGCCGGATGTCCGGGCTGGTGGAATCAGCTTCTGTAGGTTCTGGAGCGCGTCGCCGGATGTCCGGGCTTCTGGCCGGATGTCCGGGGCCTGTAGATGTTGGGCGGCTGGGATGCAGCTGTAGTGGATGTCTCCAGCGGCCGGATGTCCAGGCCTTGGAGCTGTCTTCTTCTCCTTCCGGTGGTTCTCTTCATCCGTGAACTTGGCGGCTTGTCCGTCTTCACGTGCATCCTCGGGAGGGTCCTCTTGACACCTAATCATGCATAGCATATCGGACTTAGGTAGTAGCCATGTCTCGAGTGGATCATATGTGATATGACTAAGGAAGGAAGTCACCTCGTTCTCGAGAGCTCTAGCTTGTGCTCGTGTCATGGGTCCTCTTGGCTCTTGATGAGACGATGGTAGGTCCATGTGGATGACCGTAGGATGCTCCGCATCATCTCCCCTCCATTGGGAAAGATCCGACCTCGGATCGAAATCCTCATCACCATGGTACGGGGAGAGGTCTTTGACGTTGAAGATGTCGCTCACGGAGTACTTGTCGCGTGGGAGGTCGATCTTGTAGGCTTGTTGTTGTAGCGTGCAAGCACCTTGAAGGGTCCATCCGCTCGTGGTAGAAGTTTGGACTTGCGTTCGTTGGGGAAGCGGTCCTTGCGAAGATGTAGCCACACAAGGTCTCCATTGTTGAATATCATGGGTTGCTTGTTAACGTTGAGCTTGGTCGCGAGTCGTTGTACTTGGCGCTCGATGGTGTGCCTTGTATCTTCATGCATCTTCTTGAGGTAGTTGGCTCGGGCACTCGCGTCCATGTTTGTGCGCTCTTGTAGCGGTAGAGGTAGAATGTCCAATGGGGACAACGGGTTGAAGCCGTAGACGACCTCGAAGGGGGACTTGCCGGTAGTCGAATGTCTTGCACGGTTGTAGGCGTACTCGGCGATAGGTAGGCACTCCTCCCACTCCTTGATGTTCTTCTTTATCAACACGCGTAGTAGAGTGGAGAGCGTGCGGTTCATCACCTCCGTTTGGTCGTCGGTTTGTGGATGGTATGCCGAAAAGAACAAAAGCTTGATTCTGAGCTTGGCGCATAAGGTCTTCCAAAAGTAACTCAAGAACTTGACGTCGCGGTCCGAGACAATCGTCTTTGGCACTCCATGAAGGTGCAAGATTTCCCTACAAAACAAATTTTGAACATGTGAAGCATCGTCTATCTTGTTGCAAGGAATGAAGTGAGCCATTTTGGAGAATCGGTCGACAACAACAAAGACGGAATCCTTTCCATTTCTAGTTCTAGGCAAACCAAGTACAAAATCCATGCTAATATCTTCCCATGGTTGATATGGAATTGGAAGTGGCATGTAAAGGCCATGAGATTGAGCTTTAGACTTAGCTTTGCGACATGTAGAGCATCGGTTGGTGAAGCGGTTGACATCGCGAAACATCTTAGGCCAAAAGTAGTTCTTGGAGAGCGTGGCGAATGTCTTGTCGCGTCCAAAATGTCCCATTAGTCCTCCGCCATGAGATTCTTGCAAAAGCAACAAACGAAGAGAAGACTCGGGGATGCATAGTTTGTTAGTTCTCATAAGGTAACCATCTTTGAGGTAATAGCGTTCCCAAGATGTATGCGTCAAACATTTGGCATAAGGAATAGCAAAAGTAGGATCATGCTCATACAAGTCTTTTATGTGCTCAAAGCCAATGACATTCAATTCAAGTTGAGTAACAAGCATGCATATACGGGAAAGCTCATCCGCCACAACATTTTCCTTACCTTTAATATACTCGATGACATAAGTGTCGTGATGGGCGCACGGCAGATGCCAAGGGATGGCTAAAGAGAGGAGGAGGCTCGAGGGCGCTGGTGGGCTCCAGAGGCGAGGTTGGCATGAGCGGGCGCGGGACGCCGGACATACCCAGGTTCGGGGCTCTCCGGAGAGATAATACCCCTAGTCCTGCCGAGTGTAGTTGGATGATCGATAGTACAATGTTGCTCCTGGAGCTGTATGAAGGAGGAAGGAAGCTGGCCAAGGCTTGGGCTGCTCCTTCTCTCCGGTGTTGCTGTTTTGTGGCTAGTCCTTCTGCTTCGCCTCTCGAATGATCGTGGGCTCCCGGGGGTTTTATAGTCCAACCCCTCGGGGATACAATGGTAATGTTATAAGTCGGTGGGTCCGTGTAGTCGGTGTCCGGGGTCCCGGGCTGGGCCCCCGCTGAGGGCTTGTGGTTCGCCGGGTTCCCCTAGGTGCGGGCCCCGCAAGCCTAGGGGGACTGTGTGTCGTCTTGTCGATCGTTAGGGCGTGGCCGAGTCGAGCCGCGTACAGTGCTCTCCGTCAGGTCACCGCTTGCTGTCGTCAGCGGTGAGGGTGGGGGCACTGTTGCCACGCCAGCCCTGGTCAGCGGGTAGGTGAGGGGCACTGTTGCCACGTTCCTGCTGACCAGAGGCATGGGCGGGGCACTGTTGCCTCGGTCATCGTTGATTGAAGTCTTGTCCCCGTCATACGGCCTGGATGGGACGGGAGTTGACCCGTGGCTGGATTGCGTAGCACGCCATGGGTGGTGCTGGCTTGGTGAGGAGGCCTTGGCCGTGCCGGGTTCGGCTGTCTTGCGCCAGTTGTTGGGGCCGAGTCGACGTGTCTTGCCGGGTCGGCTAGTCTGGCCGGCTTGGGGGGCTTGGCCGGGTCGAGCGACCCCGCCAAGCGCGCGCCGGTATTGAGGGGTGGTGGCAGCCCCGTTGTTTTTGAAGAGGATCCGGGTTCTGTTGCCTGCCCGGGGTCCATCCCCCCGACAGTAGTCCCCGAAGCTGTGAAGGTCCGTTGTCTTCGGATGAGTGGGCCTTCGCAGTTTCCCCCTTAAGCAAGGTGGATTCTGCGAGCGCCGGGTCCGGCAACACCCACTGTGTGCCGGTTTTCTCGGAAACTGGATCGCGGCGTCTTGGTCGTGGCGGGGACCGAGAAGTCCGCTGAATCTTGGGGCAATCTCTCGGGCTTTGCGCGGGCGCCACGTGGTGCCCGGAAGCCGGAGGGGCCTGACAGGCCACGCGCGTGACGGCGCGCCCTCGGCCCAAGCGCGTGGATTTATTGCGGCGTCCAGGGGCCGGTTGCTCTTCCCCGGGCAGTTACTACGCGTGTACGCGCGCACTTATTGCGGGGCAGTGGAACGGGCGCATGCAGACGATCCCACTTCCCCACTTCCCCACGTTCAAACCGAGGGTTATAAACCGGGGGGGCAGGGGGCGGCGGACATTATTCTCGCTCGCGCCCTCCTGTCCCTTTGCTCTCGCTCCGCTCTTCGCGACAGACGCACTGCGGCGCCCGCTGCTCTGAGCAGAACTCCTTTGCTGTCCATCTTCCTTCTTCTTTCTTCAACCATGTCGCTGCCATCGGGCTCCTGGATGGGCTCGAACGTCACCCCCGAGGACATCACCCAGCTCCGGGCGACGCGGCGCCTGCTGCGGGAGGCGGACGTCGGCGTCCGCCTGCCGTGCAGCGAGCAGAGGCCTCGGCCCGAGGGGCAGGAGCGCGTGGTCTTCCTCACGCACTTCGAGCGCGGGTTCGGGCTGCCGGCGAGCACCTTCTTCCGCGCCTTTCTGGAGTTCTTCGGGCTCCAGCCGCATCATCTTGGAGCCGGCGCCATCGTCCAGCTCTCCGGCTTCGTCACCCTCTGCGAGGGGTACCTGGGGGTCAAGCCTACGATCGACCTCTGGGCGCGCTTCTTCTCCTTGAAGCAGCAGGGCCCGTCGGCCGGGGAGCTCGCCGATTGCGGCGCCGCCGTCATCTCGAAGTGGTCGGGGGCGGATTTCCCCAAGATCCTGCTGGAGGACTCTACCAAGAAGTGGCAGAACTCCTTCTTCTACGTCCGCAACCTTGGAGCGGATCGCATCAATCTTCCGGCCTTCGCCATCGCACCGCCGCGGGCGAGGACGAACTGGGGCTACTCGCCCAAGCGCCCGTCGCAGGAGATCGTTAATCTCTGCGAGCGGGTGACGGTGATGAAGACGCAGGAGGGGCTCACCGGCACCGACCTCCTCGCCGCGTTCATCATGCGCCGGGTCCTTCCGCTTCAGGGGCGCTCCTGCCTCATCGGCAAGATGGTCGGCCTTCAAGACCCCAACCGCATGGGGTCGACGCAGCTGACCGCGGAGCAGATCGCGCGCGGCGTGAACGACATCTCCAAGGCCAACCTTGGGGAGGACTGGCGGTTCGGCAAGGCGCCATACAACCAATCGAACCCGGCGCCGCAGGTGAGTGTCTGGTCTTCTCACTTTGCTGCCGTGCACCTTCTCATCCGTCCTGATGCGATGCGGGGGGTACTTCTGAACGCGATTCGGCATTCTTACGCCCGGGCTCCGTCGCAGGTGGAGCCGGTGGCGCCAGAGGAGCCCGTGGCTCGTGGCGAGGAGGATGAGGCCGAGTCCGACGCCGGCGCTGGGCGTCGCGCGGGTAAGTCTCGCGTTTTTCTTCATGTGTCTTGAATTGCTGACCGCGGCACGGAACGGCCGGTGCTGACGCCAGTTGTTGGTGTAGTGGCGTTGGGCGGGAGAGGCGGCGACGCGAGCGGAGCCGGGTCCTCGCATGGGGGGGCGCCGAGCCGTCCGCATGGGAAAGACAGCGTCGCACCGCGACCCCGGGCCCCGAAGCGCGCGGCAGACCCGGCCGGGGCCGGGAGGCCAGACAAGAGGAAGCGCGTCGGCGGGCACGGGAGGCCAACCCCGGTCCCGGTCTTGGCAGGGTGAGCTTCATCTCTTGTTTGCGCTCAGGTTTTTTTTGTTTCTTGGGCTAGTCTTGTTTCTTTTCTGCTCATTCTGTCTTCTTCTTTAGGTTGCCAATCGCGCTGGCGAGGGCGGCGGCGGAAGCCGCGACCGCCGAAGGGGCCGCGTTCCGTAGGAGCCGGTCCGACCTTGCCGATCAGGCCGAGGCGGAGGGACGGGCCGACTCGGACCTCGGCCTGGATCCGAATGACGCCGAAGCCTTGGCCTGGCGGGACAGGAACTGGGCCGAGGCGGAGCTGGAGGCGGCGTCGGTCCGGGCTGGGACCGACGCGGCGGCGGCATGGGCGCGACCCGGCGTGGAGCCGGTCTGGCGCGAGATGCTGGAGGGCATGGTGGTGGCGGCGACGGTTTTTGAGCCGTCGTCGGTGAGGGAGCGCGGCCGTGGAGGCCGGGCTGAGGTGGTGATCCCCGACCGGGGGGTCGTGGAGGTGGAGGATGACACCCCGCCGCGGGCCTACGTGGCCGAGCGAGCGGGGACTGATGGTGGTGGAGGCGGCGGCGTTTTGGAAGAGACGCTACGGGCGGCGGCGGCGGAGGCGCCACCGGTTTTGGAGGAGGCACCGCGGGCGGCGGTGCCGGAGGTTACCCTGGCAGCTGGGCTGGAGACGGCGACGCAGGGCGTCCCGGCGTCCGGGTCAGGGTCGCCGACGCAGGGCGTCCCGACGTCCGGGTCAGGGACGGCGGCGCAGGGCGTCCCGGAGGAGGTGCTGGCCGCGTCGCGAGCGGTCAGCGAGGAGCACGCCTTGGTGCCCCGGCAGGGAGAGCGCTGAGCTGCCGTGCCGCAGCCGGCGTGGAGCGGGGGCGCCGTTATCTTCGGGCCTCAGACCCAGGAGGAGGCGGCGCTGGATGCCGTCAGGCGCCGCCTGGGAGGCCAGACGGAACGGCTCGAGGCCTTCGCCCAGGCCAAGGTGGAGCGGACGCGCGACCTGGAGCGCGCCGTCCTGGTAAGTCTTCTTGCAATTTTCTTCTTTGTGGGGGCGCGCGAGCGCACCCACTGGGTGTAGCCCCCGAGGTTCGGGCCAACTACATAGTAGTTGGGTCGAATCTTTAGAGTATTGGCCTTGTTCTGATTTCTGCTTTCTTCAGCATCTCGACGCCTTCCGGGTCGCCGCCTACAATCGTCTCCTGGGCAAGCACCGGGAGCTCGTGGAGCGGCTTGCCGCCAAGGAGGAGGAGCTCCGCGTCGCCGCAGGTATCCTTGTGCTCTTTTCTAGTGGGGGCGCGCTAGCGCACCCACTGGGTGTAGCCCCCGAGATTCGGGCCAACTGTGTAACAGTTGGGCCAAATCTTAAGTCTTGCTGTTTTCTTCTGCTGAGTTCTTCTTTTTCGCAGCCGAGGTGCTATCCTGGCGGGCTCGTCTGCTCCGGGCCGGTCATCACTACGACCGGCTCGTTGCCGACAGCGGCCGTCTTGGCGTTGAGGCGACGCAGGCGAGGGCGGAGGCGGCCGCGGCTCGGCGGTCTCTTGACGAGGCCAACCGGTTGCATGAGCAGCTGGCGGGTCACAAGAGCCGCCTCGGGGCCGAGGTGGAGCTCCTTAAGGCGGAAGCCGCCAAGGTGGCAGAGGCGCAGCAGGCCCTGGTGGAGGCGGACCAGCAGCGCGGCCAGCTGGCCGACGACAAGGGCCGGCTCCAGGCCGGGGTGGATCGCCTGTGGGGGCAGGTCACCACGGCTGAGGGGGCCCGTCAGGACGAGGCCCGTCGGCGCGAGGCGGCCGAGAAGGTGGCCAAAGACAAGGACGCCGAGCTGAAGGCAGCCCTTGCCAAGGCGGCCGATCTGGAGAAGGCGCTCGAGGAGCGCAACCGAACCATCGAGCGGGAGCGGCGTGGTACGTTGCTTGAGGCGCAGCACCTGGAAGAGTCCTTCTCCAGTAAGTGCTTTTTCCTGTCGTTTGCCGGGTCAGGATCCGGCCTTTCTTCCTTGTTCTTCTTCTTCTAACTTGCTTCTTTCTTTGCGGCAGGGGCCTTCCCGGAGACGCAGCGGCTGGCGGAGGAAGCCGTCCGCTATCAGTGTGACCCGACCGGTGCCGTTGGGTCCGGGACGGATCCGCTGGTGGCCTGGACCTTCCCGGAGATCATCGCCGCCGCTGAGGCCCACCTACAGGTTCTGGGAACGCAGTTGGGGCGGCTGTCCCAGGCCGGCACCGCGATGACGGTGGCCCTATGGCCGGACTCCGTCCAACCGAGCAGCTTCTCGCACGTGGCGCGTTGGTTGGAGATGGGGCCGGACCGGCTTGGCGAGTGGCGCGTCTCCGCCGCTCGTGCCGGTGCTGAGATGGCGCTCCGGTTCACGCTGTCCTGGCACCCGGACCTGCAGCTGGACGCGTTGATGGGCTAGCGGGCCGGTTCGGAGTAGCTCTTGCAGGAGCAAGCCGGCCGGATCGCCTCCCGGGCCAGCTACATCGTCGAGTTCGCCTTCCACGACGAGTTCCATCCGGAGCGGACGGAAGACGGCGGGGTCGTGGACGGCGACGAGTACGGCTTGCTCTTCCACGATCCGGAGGGGACCTCGGAGGAGACGGGCGTCTACCGCGACGCGGACGCTGAGGAGGGCACCGCCACCTCGCCGGACCCGGAGGCCGCGAGGGGAGAGCCGTCGATGTCGCGACGCGGCGCTGGAGATGCCTGAGACACTTTATGTAAAATTTGTTAAATAGCAGGTCCACCCACCCACTGGGGGTTTTAGGGTGTAATGGACTCGGGCCGTGGGCCTTTTCTTAAGTACTTGTGTAGATGTTGTGGGTGCTTTTTCTTTTTTTCCTTCCGTTTTTTGGACCGATTTCATGCGCTTTTCCTTTCTCAAACCTCCCCCCGCGAGTCAGACGGCCGAGGCTCCGGTCCGTGACAAGGAGTTCGGTTCTTTGAGAGGAGCGCGCAGGACTTGGGTCCCTCGAAACGTTGAGCGCGAGCGAAACACCCACTGGGCCGGCTGGCGGCAATCCGGCGAAGCCGGTTGGCGAGCAGCCGGTCGTGCGGCTGTTCATTTGATGAATGGCGGGCCGGGTTGATCGACCCGGCAACCTTTGGCTTAGTGTATGAAGCGTAAAGGAGCTTTGGCCCGTTGTGCTTGCCAGCCGATAGCCAAAGCTGGATCTGTGGCTTTAGGGCGAAGTGGGGGACCGTGGCATCCTAACTTTATCAGGAATCACCAAGTAAGGCGGCGGAGTGGCGACCGAGCCAGCCAGCCCTCGAGCCCCCGGGTCGAGCGAGTCGGACCGGTGGCCGGGTTCAGTGGTATAGTGATGCAAGAAAATAGGGACACAATAAATTGGTCGACAAAAGGCAGCCCCCGAGTCTCGTTCGGGGACCCCATAGTTTCATGCGTTTACAAAAGGCGATGATACATACGCTCGTGCGGCTAACTGTAAAACGGGCGGAGGAGTTCCGCGTTCCACGGCCGGGTCGTTTCTTCATCGGCGGTGTCCTTCTTGCGCTTCCTTGACTTGCGTGCGTCGATGAGGTAGTAGGCGTTGCGGTCGCGCAAGGCCCTGCTCATGATGAATGGGCCCTCCCATGGAGGCGACAGCTTGTGCTGGCCTGCCTGCTCTTGGACGAGTCGGAGGACGAGGTCGCCCTCGCGGAACGCGAGGGGCTTGATCTTCTTGCTGTGGTAGTGCCTCAGGCCTTGCTGGTAGATGGCCGAGCGACTGAGCTCCAGGAGGCGTGTTTCTTCGAGCAGGTCGACGCCATCTTCACGGGCTTCTCTGGCTTCGGCTTCAGTGTACATCGCGGCGCGCGGCGAGTCGAACTCGACGTCGGTCGGGATGACGGCTTTGGCTCCGTAGACGAGGAAGAACTGGGTGAACCTGGTCGACCGATTCGGCGTGGTGCGTAGACTCCAGTGAACAGCTGGCAACTCGTCAAGCCAGCTGCCGGGTGAGCGGATGAGCGGCTCGACGAGTCACGGCTTGACGCCGGACAGGATGAGTCCATTGGCCCGCTCGACCTGCCCGTTGGACTGCGGATGCGCAACGGAGGCTAGGTCGAGGCGGATGCTGGAGACGGAGCAGTATTGCTCGAGCGCGCCCTTGGCGAAGTTGGTGCCGTTGTCGGTGATGATGCTGTTCGGCATGCCGTAGCGCACCGCTATGTCCTTGATGAACCGGACGGCTGTTGGCCCATCCAGTTTCTTGATTGGTCTTGCCTCAATCCATTTGGTGAATTTGTCCACTGCCACCAGCAAGTGCGTCATGCCGCCTCGGGCGGTTTTGAAGGGTCCCACCATGTCGAGTCCCCAGACCGCGAAGGGCCAGGCGATCGGTATGGCGCGGAGTGCTGACGCCGGCTGGTGGCTACGTTTGCTGAAGCGCTGGCATCCCTCACACTTGAGGACGAGCGACTCGGCGTCTTGGAGGGCCGTGGGCTAGTAGAAGCCGTGGCGGAATGCCTTGGCCACCAGGGATCGTGATGCGGCGTGGTGCCCACACTCGCCCTGATGTATGTCGAGGAGGATGTCGATGCCCCGCTCCTGCTCGACGCAGCGCTGGAACACGCCGGTGGAGCTGCGTTTGATGAGCTCGTTGTTGATGATGTTGTAGGCGGACGCCCGGCGCTGCACTTGCCGAGCTTCGGTCTCGTCCATGGGGAGAACCCCGTTCTCCAAAAACTTTGATACTGAGAGGGCCCAAGATGGAGCCGTAACCACGGCGAAGATGGCCACCAGGGTGGGTTCCGAGTCGGCAGCCCCCGAGCCGGGTTGAGCAGCCCCCGGGTTGGGGATGGCGACGGCCGGGTCCGGGACGATGGTGGCCGGGTCGAGCTGAGCAGTCCCCGGGCCGGGTTGAGGTGCGGCCGGGTCGTCTGGAACATGGATGGACTCGGAGTCCGGCGATGGCTTGACGGACGGCGTGCGCAGGTGCTCGAGGGAGACGTCGGACGGGATGGCTTGTCGTGACGAGGCAATCTTGGCGAGCGTGTCGGAGCTCGGTCCAGCATGCGAGGTACCCGCTGACGAAGTACTGGATCGCCTGGACTTCATGGACGCCCTCGCAGCTGTTTCGGAGCTCGGTCCAGCGTGCGAGGTACTCGCGAACGGTCTCCGTAGGCCCTTGCACGCACATGGCGAGCTGGCTAGGGCGGCCGGGTCGCTTGTAGGTCCCCGTGAAGTTGCGGATGAAGGCTTCCTCGAAATCCACCCACGTGTTGATGCTGCCCATCGGCAGGCTGTTCAACCACGTGCGGGCCGACCCTTGGAGCATGAGCGGTGCGTACCGCATGGCGAGACGACGATTGGCACCGGTGATGCCAATGGCCGTGGTGTAGTCGGTGAGCCAGTCTTCTGGCTTCACCGTCTCGTTGTACTTGGGGGTGTCGCGGGGGAGCATGAACCCTTTGGGGAAGGGCTCCTCCCGGATGCGCGGGCCGAAGCACGCTGGCCCGATACCGCCGCTCTCCTCCACTTCCAGGGAGCGAGCGAGCTGATCGAGGCAGTGGCGAGCGTCGGTGTCGTCGATGGCGCGCGGGCCGAGTCGACTTGCGGCCAGGCCACGGGGGGCCGGGTCGGTTGGAACCGGACGCCGGCCATGCTGGCCGGGTCCGCGCTGGGTCTCCAGGACAGGCTCGTTGCCCAATCCGCCGGCGGCTGTAGCGGCCGGAACGCGCCGAGTCCGGGCTTGGCCGGAGTGCGCCTCGTCGGGTGGCGAGGAAGCGGTGTGTAGAAGTTCGCCGGGCCCGCCAAGATGGGCGGAGCCGGATCCCGCCGGCTTGGCGAGCTGGTTGAGGCGGTCATGCTGGGTGTTGGCGGCATGGAGGAGTTCACGCATCCGCCCGATGCGCTCTTTCAGCTCCTCACCCGCGAGCTGGTCCAGGCCGACCGCGGCTGCCTGGGCCGCACGCATGTTCTTCACTTGGGTCTCGTAGACGGTTGGGACGGAGCCGAGGGCCCGGCCGATCGCTCCTCCCCGGGCACGCACATCGGCGACCCGGCTTGGCTCGGCCGCGGCGGGCGTGAATCCGTAGGCGGCATCGCGCTCCAGCTGAGCGGCGTCCAGGCGACGCTGAGTGGCGGCGAGCGTCTCAGATAGGTCCAGCATCTGCTGGCGCCTTTCCTCGAGCTGGGTTCGGGCCTTAGCGACGTTGGTGGCGTCGACGTTGGTGTCGATGGGGATGCGGAGGCTCTGCATCGCGGCGCGCAACGGATCGGATGGCTCGATCCGATCTGCTGCGGCCCTGGCCTCGGCAGCCTTCCTTGTCTTGCTCGACGAGGAGGAGGCGCCGTCGCCGGTGACGAAGACCTCCACATGGATGCCCATTGCCCTGGCGGAAACGCCGCCGCCGAGGGAGAGGGGAGAGTCGGAATAGCTGAGCACCTCGCAGGGGTACTCGTCGGCCGCGAACGCATCGGAGATGCGCAGCGCGGCGAAGGAGGCGGCGAGCGCGCCGACGACGTCGTTCGCCAGAGCGACGGACTCGTCGGCGTAAGAGAAGGGCCTCGTCCGAAGCATGCTCCCGGCCAGCTCCTCAAGCTGCCCCACGGTGGGCGCCAACTGTCGTGGTGGGCGCACGACAGATGCCAAGGGATGGCTAAAGAGAGGAGGAGGTTCGAGGGCGCTGGTGGGATCCAGAGGCGAGGTTGGCATGAGCGGGCGCGGGACGCCGGACATACCCAGGTTCGGGGCTCTTCGGAGAGATAATACCCCTAGTCCTGCCGAGTGTAGTTGGATGATCGATAGTACAATGTTGCTCCTGGAGTTGTATGAAGGAGGAAGGAAGCTGGCCAAGGCTTGGGCTGCTCCTTCTCTTCGGTGTTGCTGTTTTGTGGCTAGTCCTTCTGCTTCGCCTCTCGAATGATCGTGGGCTCCCGGGGGTTTTATAGTCCAACCCCTCGGGGATACAATGGTAATGTTATAAGTCGGTGGGTCCGTGTAGTCGGTGTCCGGGGTCCCGGGCTGGGCCCCGCTGAGGGCTTGTGGTTCGCCGGGTTCCCCTAGGTGCGGGCCCCGCAAGCCTAGGGGGACTGTGCGTCGTCTTGTCGATCGTTAGGGCGTGGCCGAGTCGAGCCGCGTACAGTGCTCTCCATCAGGTCGCCGCTTGCTGTCGTCAGCGGTGAGGGTGGGGGCACTGTTGCCACGCCAGCCCTGGTCAGCGGGTAGGTGAGGGGCACTGTTGCCACGTTCCTGCTGACCAGAGGCGTGGGCGGGGCACTGTTGCCTCGGTCATCGTTGATTGAAGTCTTGTCCCCGTCATACGGCCTGGATGGGATGGGAGTTGACTCACGGCTGGATTGCGTAGCACGCCATGGGTGGTGCTGGCTTGGTGAGGAGGCCTTGGCCGTGCCGGGTTCGGCTGTCTTGTGCCAGTTGTTGGGGCCGAGTCGATGTGTCTTGCCGGGTCGGCTAGTCTGGCCGGCTTGGGGGGCTTGGCCGGGTCGAGCGACCCGGCCAAGCGCGCGCCGGTATTGAGGGGCGGTGGCAGCCCTGTTGTTTTTGAAGAGGATCCGGGTTCCGTTGCCTGCCCGGGGTCCATCGCCCCGACAATAAGGAAATGACTCAATAAACTCACTCCATTTAGCATGACGCTTGTTCAACTTAGTTTGATACTTAAGGTATTTAAGCGTTTCATGATCGGTATGGATGATGAATTCATGAGGGCGAAGGTAATGTTCCCATTCATGCAAAACTCAGACTAAAGCATATAGCTCTTTGTCATAGATGGGGTAATTGAGTTGCGCTCCGGAGAGTTTCTCACTAAAGTATGCTATGGGGCGCTTCTCTGGCGTTAACACACCTCCTATGCCATTACCACTAGCATCACAATGAATTTCAAAAGGTTTGTCTAAGTTGGGTAATGCAAGCACAAGAGCATGGGTAAGCAAATTCTTAAGCTCATTGAATGCAGTATCTTGGGATGGTCCCCAAACAAAAGGCGCATTCTTCTTGCTCAAAGCTTGCAAAGGTGAAGCGATGGTGCTAAAATCCTTCACAAATCTACGATAGAAACCGGCTAAACCAAGAAAACTACGCACTTGTTGCAAGTTGGTTGGTTGGGGCCAAGTTTTAATAGCATTGATCTTAGATTCGTCAACATGAACACCCTTAGAAGATACTACAAAACCCAAGAAACAAGCTTATCCACACCAAAAAGGCATTTTTCCATATTAGCATAATGACGCTCTTTTTGAAGAGTTTGTAGCACGGTTCGAAGGTGGCTGACATGCTCTTTGAGAGATTGGCTAAAAACAAGGATATCATCGAAGTAGACAACAACAAATTCACCAATATAAGCGCGAAACACATAATGCATAAGATGCATGAAAGTACCGGGTGCTTCGGATAAACCCATAGGCATGACTAACCACTCATATAAACCAAACTTTGTTTTGAAAGCGGATTTCCATTCATCACCTCTTGTATACGGATTCGATAGTAACCACTTTTAAGATCAATTTTGGAAAAGATAGTGGCACCACTAAGTTCATCAAGCATATCATCAAGGAGTGGAATGGGGTACCTATAGCGAACGGTGATAGCATTGATGGGTCTACAATCGGAACACATGCCAAAGCTACCGTCTCTTTTTGGTACAAGAATGACCGGTACGGCACAAGGACTCAAACTTTCATGCACATGTCCATGGTCTATGGGATGCTTTACTTGCCTTTGTATTTCTTCGGGGTTTACTCGGTAGGGAGCCTTGTTTGGAAGTGGCGCTCCGGGGATGAGGTCGATGCGATGCTCGATGCCTCATAGTGAGGCAGACCCGGAGGTAGCTCGTCGGGGAAAACATCTTGGAATTCCTGCAATAGAGAAGATAACACTAAAGGTAGATCGCGAGAGGTGTTAGCTTTTGGTGCTTCGTCCTTGCACAGAAGGACATAGTGCATAACACTTGATGGGTTCTCACACACTTCTCTCATCTCACGTTTGGTGGCAAATAGGAATAAGTTCTTCTTGTCGCTCATCATGGAGGCAATCAATTTGGGCTTGTGGCGCTCACTCTCTTTTTGGTGGTTCGCTCTCTCACTACTCTCTCCACGATGGGTTGGTTGCTTGTCGGCGATCACTTGGCTTGGAGACATAGGTCGTAGAACATACTCCTTTCCTTTCACCTTGAAGCTATAGTAGTTTGTACGCCCGTTGTGGATGACACCTCGGTCAAATTGCCATGGTCGTCTAAGAAGGAGGTGGCAAACGGTCATCGGGAGTACATCACACTCCAAAGTGTCTTCGTAAGCTCCAATCTTGAAAGAAACTTGTACTCTATGCTCGACTTGGATGGTGCCGGTGTCGCTTAGCCATTGAACCTTGTATGGGTGCGGGTGCTTCATCTTGACCAATTGGAGCTTGGAGCATAGTTCTTCACTTGCTAAGTTATGGCAACTCCCTCCATCGATGATGACCTTGACGGACCTTCCATTGATGCCGGCTTTAGTGTGGAAGATATGTCATCTTTGGTCTTCTTCTTGTTGATGTTGAAGAGTCAAGACCTTGTAGACAACAAGAGCGGGGCTCGAATCTTCGTCACAAAAGACTTGATCATCTTCATCTTCGTTGTTCACTTGTCGGTGCATGGCCACTTGCTCAAGGGCTTCCATTTCTTCTTCACTCATGGAGTCGTAGGTTCCGTCGTCGTTGAGGATCATGGTGCACTTGTTTGTGCACTCAAAGGACTTATGGCCTCGACCTCCGCATGTGAAGCATTTGAAGGAACTTGTCTTGATGGTCTCATCGGTTGGGGTAGATGATGATGAAGCTTTCGGCTTGAAGTTGCTTGTAGTAGGAGGACGACTTAAGCTTGTCGAAGCTTTCTTGTAACTTGACTTGTCGTCGTTGCTTGTAGATGGCTTGGTTGAGCTAGAAGGTGTTGGAGTTGTTGACGCTTGAGAGTTGGAGAAGCCGTAGGACTTGGATGAGAAATTGGCATATTTGAGATCATCTTGCACTTGACGTTCCGCTCTGGTAGCTTGGTGCACAAGCTCGATAAGGTTTGAGTATGGTTGGAAGTCAGCGATCTTCTTGATAGGATGATTTAGTCCATTCAAGAAACATGCCATAGTTTGCTCATCATCTTCCGTGACATTGGCTCATATCATGGCAATCTCCATTTCCTTGTAGTACTCTTCAACGCTCTTGGTTCCTTGCTTGAGTAGTTGGAGTTTCTTGAAGAGGTCGCGGTTGTAGTAGTTTGGCACGAATCATGCTCTCATGACATCCTTCATTTGCGCCCAAGTAGTGATGGGTGGTTCACCTCTTGCCGCTCGTCGCTCAATGACATGTTCCCACCAAATGAGGACGTAGTCTTGGAACTCAAAGGATGCCATCGCGATCTTCTTCTCTTCGTCATAGTTGTGCAAGCGGAAGATTTTGTCAACCTTCAATGCCCATGAGATGTACTCTTCGGGGTCATTGCTTCCGGTGAACTTGGGCATGGTGAACTTTAGCTTGCCGTATCATTGTTCTTCATTGTGTTGGGGTCGGGGATGATGATGCCCATGTCAGTGAGGATTGGCAATCTCATGTTGCTCTTGGCGAGGAGGGTTGTCGACCTCATGTTGCTCTTGTCTTGGAGGAGGTCCATTGTCTTCATGCTCTCGATGGACTTGATGTTCTTGTCTCGCTTGAGGAGGCACTTGTCGATCTTGACGAGGAACTTGTGGAACTTGACGATGCACACGTGATTGATAAATCCTTTCTTGAACTTCATCGCGAAGTGCTTCTTCTTGTTCACGAACTTGCCGGTTGCGCGTGGCTACGGCTCTACTTGAATCTCGGAGGGCTTGTTGCGCCTCAAGTGCTTGAGCTTCATGTAGTTCTTGGGCTTGACGTTGTGCCTCGGCGTCTTGTGCATCTTGATGTTGTCGCGCACGCTCCTCTTGTTCTTGTTTTCGTTGGCGTTGTCGTTCTTGTGCTTGCGCGAATGCATCTTGGGCTTGACGGTGTCGATGCTCTTGAGAGACGTTGTCGTGTAGAGGATTGCGGTTTGCTTGACGATCTTGACGCGTGGCACGACGAAGAGTGTTCGATGTCGGGGTACTTGAGCCCGAGATAGTGTCGTCGGAGTGTCGACTCGAACAGCTCCTTCTTGAGTAGGACGAAGTGGTAGAAGAGCAGTTGACCAACAAGGCACGGATCTCGTCCATCCTTGCGTCATTCTCATGCTTGTGCTCGTCGAGCTTATTGTCAAAGTAGTCTCTGATAACCCACAAGTATAGGGGATCACAACAGTTTTCGAGGGTAGAGTATTCAACCCAAATTTATTGATTCGACACAAGGGGAGCCAAAGAATATTCTCAAGTATTAGCAGTTGAGTTGTCAATTCAACCACACCTGGATAACTTAGTATCTGCAGCAAAGTATTTAGTAGCAAAGTAATATGATAGTAACGGTAACAGTAGCAAAAGTAATATTTTTGGGTTTTGTAGTGATTGTAATAGTAGCAACAGAAAAGTAAATAAGCTAAGAGCAATATCTGAAAAGCTCGTAGGCATTGGATCGATGATGGAGAATTATGCCGGATGCGGTTCATCATGTAACAGTCATAACATAGGGTGACACAGAACTAGCTCCAATTCATCAATGTAATGTAGGCATGTATTCCGAATATAGTCATACGTGCTTATGGAAAAGAACTTGCATGACATCTTTTGTCCTACCCTCCCGTGGCAGCGGGGTCCTAATGGAAACTACGGGATATTAAGGCCTCCTTTTAATAGAGTACCGGACCAAAGCATTAACACATAGTGAATACATGAACTCCTCAAACTACGGTCATCACCGGGAGTGGTCTTGATTATTGTCACTTCGGGGTTGCCGGATCATAACACATAGTAGGTGACTATAGACTTGCAAGATAGGATCAAGAACTCACATATATTCATGAAAACATAATAGGTTCAGATCTGAAATCATGGCACTCGGGCCCTAGTGACAAGCATTAAGCATAGCAAAGTCATAGCAACATCAATCTCAGAACATAGTGGATACTAGGGATCAAACCCTAACAAAACTAACTCGATTACATGATAAATCTCATCCAACCCATCACCGTCCAGCAAGCCTATGATGGAATTACTCACGCACGGCGGTGAGCATCATGAAATTGGTGATGGAGGATGGTTGATGATGACGATGGCGACGGATTCCCCTCTCCGGAGCCCCGAACGGACTCCAGACCAGCCCTCCCGAGAGAGTTTAGGGCTTGGCGGCGGCTCCGTATCGTAAAACGCGATGAATCTTTCTCTCTGATTCTTTTCTCCCCGAATACGAATATATGGAGTTGGAGTTGAGGTCGGTTGAGCTCCAGGGGGCCCACGAGGCAGGGGGCGCGCCCCCACCCTCGTGGAAAGGGTGTGGGCCCCTTGGCCTTGATTCTTTCGCCAGTATTTTTTATTATTTCCAAAAATAATCTCTGTGAACTTTCACGTTATTCCGAGAACTTTTGTTTCTGCACATAAATAACACCATGGCAATTCTGCTGAAAACAACGTCAGTCCGGGTTAGTTCCATTCAAATCATGCAAGTCAGAGTCCAAAACAAGGGGAAAAGTGTTTGGAAAAGTAGATACGACGAAGATGTATCAAATCCCCCAAGCTTAAACCTTTGCTTGTCCTCAAGCAATTCAGTTGATAAACTGAAAGTGATAAAGAAAATTTTTACAAACTCTGTTTGCTCTTGTTGTTGTAAATATGTAAATCTAGCATTCAAGTTTTCAGCAAAGATTATGAACTAACCATATTCACAATAACTCTTAGGTCTCATGTTTACTCATATCAATGACATAATCAACTAGCGAGCAATAATAATAAATCTCGGATGAAAACACTTTCTCAAAACAATCATGATATGATATAACAAGATGGTATCTCGCTAGCCCTTTGTGAGACCGCAAAACATAAATGCAGAGCACCTTTAAGGATCAAGGACTGACTAAACATTGTAATTCATGGTAAAAGAGATCCAGTCATACCCAATATAAACTAACAGTAATGGATGCAAATGACAGCGGTGCTCTCCAGTTGGTGCTTTTTAATAAGAGGGTGATGACTCAACATAAAAGTAAATAGATAGGCCCTTCGCAGAGGGAAGCATGGATTTTTAGAGGTGCCAGAGCTCGATTTTAAAGCAGAGATAAATAATATTTTGAGCGGCATACTTTCATTGTCAACATAACAACCAAGAGATGGCGATATCTTCCATGCTACACACATTATAGGCGGTTCCCAAACAGAATGGTAAAGTTTATACTCCCCTCCACCAACAAGCATCAATCCATGGCTTGCTCGAAACAACGAGTGACTCCAACTAACAACAGTCCCGGGGGGTTTTGTTTGCAATTATTTTGATTTGATTTGCATAAAGCATGGGACTGGGCATCCCGATGACCAGTCATTTTCTCGTGAGTGAGGAGCGGAGTCCACTCCTCTTGAGAATAACCCGCCTAACATGGAAGATACAGACAACCCTAGTTGATACATGAGCTATTTGAGCATACAAAACAGAATTTCATTTGAAGGTTTAGAGTTTGGCACATACAAATTTACTTGGAACGGCAGGTAGATACTGCATATATAGGAAGGTATGGTGGACTCATATGGCATAACTTTGGGGTTTAAGGGATTGGATGCACAAGCAGTATTCCCGCTTAGTACAAGTGAAGGCTAGAAAAAGACTAGGAAGCGACCAAGTAGAGAGCGACAACAGTCGTGAACATGCATTAAAATTAATGAACATTGAGTGCAAGCATGAGTAGGATATAATCCACCATGAACATAAATATCGTGAAGGCTATGTTGATTTTGTTACTACATGCGTGAACATGTGCCAAGTCAAGTCACTTGAATCATTCAAAGGAGGATACCACCCCATCATACCACATCACAACCATCTTAATAGCATGTTGGCACGCAAGGTAAACCATTATAAACTCCTAGCTAATTAAGCATGGCATAAGCAACTATAATCTCTAATTGTCATTGCAAACATGTTTATTCATAATAGGCTGAATCTGGAACGATGAACTAATCATATTTACAAAAACAAGAGAGGTCGATTTCATACCAGCTTCTCTCATCTCAATCGGTCCATCATATATTCGTCATAATTGCCTTTCACTTGCACAACCGAACGATGTGAATAATAATAATAGTACACTAAGCTGGAATCTGCGAGCATTCAATAAACAGGAGAAGACAAGACAATATGGGCTCTTGGTTAAATAAACAATAATGCATATAAGAGCCACTTCAACAATTTCATTATGGTCTTCTCCTATCGACCCCCAAAGAAAAGAAAAGAAATAAAACTATTTACACGGGAAAGCTCCCAAGAAGCAAAAGAAGAACGGGAAATATTTTTGGTTTTTCTTTTTAATTATTACTACTACAGCAAGAAAAGTAAACTAGCTAAACGCTACAACTAATTTTTTTGGTTTTCTTAAGATTTATCAAACACACAAGAAGAAAGCAAGAAAAAGAAAATAAACTAGCATGGATATTACAGTGAAAGAGTATGAGCACCGACATCTAGCAATGAGTGTGTGAACATAAATGTAATGTCGGTGAGAAATACGTACTCCCCCAAGCTTAGGCTTTTGGCCTAAGTTGGTCTATTGCCACGGCTGGCCTGGCGGATATCCAAAGTTGTAGTTGGGGTCGTACTGAGATGCAGCAGTCATTGCATTGTGGGCTGCAGCTTGGAGGCGAGCTATCTCAGCCCTCCTCTCGTACTCGGTCACCTCCTCCCTGGTTATGAAATATCTCCCCTTTGCCTGAAAGTCAAAGAAAGTAGAAGCAGGGAGAGCGACGTGATAGGTGCGTCGTCTGTCAAAGATTAGTCGGTACTGGAGGAACTGATCGTTCTTCTCAACAAAACGATGACGAACCATAGCCTCATAATCTAAGTAAGCACGAGGCAACTCAATATCATCCTCACGTATGGTCACACCAAGAAAATTAGCTAAACGGGTTGCATAAATTCCACCAAAAAATCTCCATTAAATCTATTATTATTATTATGCAACCTACGTGCAACAATGGCTCCCAAATTATAATGTTTATCCCCTAACACAACACTCCTGAGAACACTGAGGTCAGGAACACACATGTGACATGCTTCATCCTTACCATTTATGCACCTACCTATGAACAGAGCAAAATAATGTATAGCAGGAAAATGAATGCTCCCTATGGTAGCTTGTGCTATGTCTCTAGATTCCCCCACAGTTATACTAGCAAGAAAATCTCTAAATTCAGATTTGCGAGGTTCACTAGTACTACCCCATTGTGGAAGTTTGCAAGCAGTGGTAAAATCCTCTAAGTCCATAGTATAAGAATTTTCATAAAGATCAAACAGGACAGTTTGAGAATTACGTGAAGATGAAAATTCAAACCTCCTCACAAAGGAACTAGTTAGATAGTGGTACTGACGGCACTTATCTGCCTCGAAGCTCACAAGATCAGCGTTACGCACATATGTGTTAAATTCTTCCTTGATTCCTGCTTGATCCATGAAGTCCTCGGAAGGCCATTCACAAGCCTGCACTGGAGCGTCCCTTGGTGGTTCATCATCAGCATCGCGCATTGCAAGCCTGGGTCCTTGCTTCCTTGAAGGACCACCTTGGTACATTCTCCTAAACATATTTCTTCCTCTGACAAGTTTCTGAAAATTTTAGTAACTTCAAATAAAAGTGAACCAAACTCAACAAAATTGATAGCAACTACTCCTACAAGTGCCTAGAGACTATATCATGCATTAGAACTACTTGGAACCATATAAATTTGACATGCAAGCTCAAGAACATGGTCACCTAGGCAGCACAAATTTGCAATGAATAAAGCACTAGAACAAAAACTAATTGGACCAATGGAGGAGTCACATACCAAGGAACAATCCCCCAAAGCAGTTTTGTGAGAGGTGCTTTGAGCAAGGAGATCGAAAATCGCAGCAAAATGAGCTAGAACTCGTGCTTGAGCTGGTTGGTGATTTTTTTTGGGAGGAAGGAGTGTGTGGGTGCAGGAATAAGTGGAGGGGAGCCACCATGGGCCCACGAGGCAGGGGGTGCGCCCTGGACCCTCGTGCCCAGGTGCTTGCTCCCCTGCTATGTTCTCAGTGCCAGATATTCTCAAATATTTCATAAAAAATCATATTTCAATTTCGGGGCATTTGGAGAACTTTTATTTTCGGGGTATTTTTTTATTGCACGGATAAATCAGAAAATAGACAGGAAAATACTATTTTTACTTTTTTCAACTAAATAACAGAAAGTAAAAGGAGGGTACAGAAGGTTGTGCCTTCTAACTTCATCCATCTCATGTTCTTCAAAAGGAATCCACTAACAAGATTGATCAGGTCTTGTTAACAAACTCATTCCGAATAACATGGAACCGGAGAAATTTCGAATAACACTATGTTACCTCAACAGGGATATGCACATCCCCAATAATAAGAATATCATATCTCTTTTTGACAGTAGGAAGAAGAAATTCAAAACCTCCAAAAATAATCGATGGAATTTTTCCAATAGAGTTTATACTATGAACTTGAGGTTGTTTCCTCGGAAAGTGTACCGTATGCTAATTACCATTAACATGAAAAGTGACATTGCCTTTGTTGCAATCAATAACAGCCCCTGCAGTATTCAAAAAGGGTCTTCCAAGAATAATAGACATACTATCGTCCTCGGGAATATCAAGGATAACAAAGTCCGTTAAATAGTAACGTTCGCAACCACAACAGGCACATCCTCGCAAATACCGACAGGTATAGCAGTTGATTTATCAGCCATTTGCAAAGATATTTCAGTAGGTTTCAACTTATTCAAGTCAAGTCTACGATATAAAGAGAGAGGCATAACACTAACACCGGCTCCAAGATCACATAAAGCAGTTCTAACATAGTTTCTTTTAATGGAGCATGGTATAGTTGGTACTCCTGGATCTCCTGGTTTCTTAGGTATTCCACCCTTAAAAGTATAATTAGCAAGCATGGTGGAAATCTCAGCTTCTGGTATCTTTCTTTTATTTGTAACAATATCCTTCATATACTTAGCATAAGGATTCATTTTGAGCATATCAGTTAAACGCATACGCAAAAAGATAGGTCTAATCATTTCAGCAAAGTGCTCAAAATCCTCATCATCCTTTTTCTTGGATGGTTTGGGAGGAAAAGGCATGTGTTTCTGAACCCACGGCTCTCTTTCCTTACCATGCTTCCTAGCAACAAAGTCTCTCTTATCATAACGTTGATTCTTTGATTGTGGGTTATCAAGATCAACAGCGGGTTCAATTTCTACATCATTATCATTGCTAGGTTGAGCATCAACATGAACATCATCATTAGCATTTGCACTAGGTTCATGCTCATTACCAGATTGTGTTTCAGCATCAGAAATAGAAATATCATTTGGATTCTCAGGTGTGTCAACAACAGGTTCACTAAAAGCATGCAAAGTTCTATCATTTTTCTTTTTCTTCTTTTTAGAAGAACTAGGTGCATCTACATTAGTTCTTTGAGAATCCTGCTCAATTCTCTTAGGGTGACCCTTAGGATACAAAGGTTCCTGAGTCACTTTTCCTCCTCTAGTTGCAACTGTAACAACAAAGTCATTGTTCTTACTATTCAATTTCATTGAGCAAATCATTCTGAGCTTTAAGTACTTGTTATACTTGAGTGGTAACCATAGAAGCATGTTTACTAATGAGTTTAAGTTCACCTTTAACTCTAGACATATAATCACTCAAGTGTTCAAGCATATAAGAATTGTGTTTCAATTGTCTACCAACATAAGCATTGAAGTTTTCTTGTTTGACAATAAAATTATCAAACTCATCTAAGCATTGGCTAGCAGACTTATAACGAGGAATATCACCTTCATCAAATCTATAGAGAGAATTTACCTTTACTACTTGTGTCGGGTTATCAAGACCATGTATTTCTTCAACAGGCGGTAAATTAAGACCATGTATTTCTTCAATAGGTGGTAAATTCTTAACATCTTCAGCTTTAATACCCTTTTCTTTCATAGATTTCTTTTCCTCTTGCATATCTTCAGGACTGAGAAATAGAACACCCCTTTTCTTCGGAGTTGGCTTAGGAGTTGGTTCAGCAAGTGTCCAATTATTTTCATTTGTCAACATATTATTCAATAGAATTTCAGCTTCATCTGGTGTTCTTTCCCTGAAAACAGAACCAGCACAACTATCCAGGTGGTCTCTGGAAGCATCGGTTAGTCCATTATAAAAGATATCAAGTATTTCATTTTTCTTGAGAGGATGATCAGGCAAAGCATTAAGTAATTGGAGAAGCCTCCCCCAAGCTTGTGGGAGACTCTCTTCTTCAATTTGCACAAAATTATATATTTCCTTTAAAGCAGCTTGTTTCTTATGAGCAGGGAAATATTTAGCAGAGAAGTAATAAATCATATCCTGGGGACTACGCACACAACCAGGATCAAAAGAATTAAACCATATCTTAGCATCACCCTTTAATGAGAACGGAAATATTTTAAGGATATAATAGTAGCGAGTTTTCTCATCATTAGTGAACAGGGTGTCTATATCATTTAATTTAGTAAGATGTGCTACAACAGTTTCAGATTCATAGCCATAAAAAGGATCAGATTCAACCAAAGTAATTATATCAGGATCAACAGAGAATTCATAATCCTTATCAGTAACAAAGATAGGTGAAGTAGCATAAGCAGGATCATATTTCATTCTAGCATTCAGAGTTTTTTGTTTAAGCTTAGCTAATAATTTCTTAAGATCACTTCTATCATTGCAAGCAAGAAAGTCTCTAGAAGTTTCTTCATCCATAACATAGCCCTCAGGCACAACAGGCAATTCATATTTAGGGGGAGAGTCTTCATCATCACTTTCATCAATATTATCAGTTTCAATAATTTCATTCTCTCTAGCCCTAGCAAGTTGTTCATCAAGAAATTCACCAAGTGGCACAGTAGTATCAAGCATAGAAGTAGTTTCATCATAAGTATCATGCATAGCAGAAGTGGCATCATCACTAACATGCGACATATCAGAATTAATAGCAGAAGCAGGTTTCGGTGTCGCAAGCTTACTTAAAAAAGAAGGTGAATCAAGTGCAGAGCTAGATGGCAGTTCCTTACCTCCCCACATAGTTGAGGGATAAAATTTTGTTTTCGCGTCTTTCAAGTTCTTCATAGTGACCAGCAGATATAAATCCCAAGTGACTCAAAGAATAGAGCTATGCTCCCCGGCAACGGCGCCAGAAAATAGTCTTGATAACCCACAAGTATAGGGGATCGCAACAGTTTTCGAGGGTAGAGTATTCAACCCAAATTTATTGATTCGACAGAAGGGGAGCCAAAGAATATTCTCAAGTATTAGCAGTTGAGTTGTCAATTCAACCACGCCTGGATAACTTAGTATCTGTAGCAAAGTATTTAGTAGCAAAGTAATATGATAGTAACGGTAACAGTAGCAAAAATAATATTTTTGGGTTTTGTAGTGATTGTAATAGTAGCAACGGAAAAGTAAATAAGCTAAGAACAATATGTGAAAAGCTCGTAGGCATTGGATCGGTGATGGAGAATTATGCCGGATGCGGTTCATCATGTAACAGTCATAACATAGGGTGACACAGAACTAGCTCCAATCCATCAATGTAATGTAGGCATGTATTCCGAATATAGTCATACGTGCTTATGGAAAAGAACTTGCATGACATCTTTTGTCCTACCCTCCCGTGGCAGCGGGGTCCTAATGGAAACTAAGGGATATTAAGGCCTCCTTTTAATAGAGTACCCGACCAAAGCATTAACACATAGTGAATACATGAACTCCTCAAACCACGGTCATCACCGGGAGTGGTCCCGATTATTGTCACTTCGGGGTTGCCGGATCATAACACATAGTAGGTGACTATAGACTTGCAAGATAGGATCAAGAACTCACATATATTCATGAAAACATAATAGGTTCAGATCTGAAATCATGGCACTCGGGCCCTAGTGATAAGCATTAAGCATAGCAAAGTCATAGTGACATCAATCTCAGAACATAGTGGATACTAGGGATCAAACCCTAACAAAACTAACTCGATTACATGATAAATCTCATCCAACCCATCACCGTCCAGCAAGCCTACGATGGAATTACTCACGCACGGCGGTGAGCATCATGAAATTGGTGATGGAGGATGGTTGATGATGACGATGGCGACGGATTCCCCTCTCCGGAGCCCCGAACGGACTCCAGATCAGCCCTCCCGAGAGAGTTTAGGGCTTGGCGGCGGCTCGGTATCGTAAAACGTGATGAATATTTCTCTCTGATTTTCTCTCCCCGAACACGAATATATGGAGTTGGAGTTGAGGTCGGTTGAGCTCCAAGAGGCCCACGAGGCAGGGGGCGCACCCCCACCCTCGTGGAAAGGGTGTGGGCCCCCTGGCCTTGATTCTTTCGCCAGTATTTTTTATTATTTCCAAAAATAATCTCCGTGAAGTTTCAGGTCATTCTGAGAACCTTTTTTTTTCTGCCCATAAATAACACCATGGCAATTCTGCTGAAAACAACGTTAGTCCGGGTTAGTTCCATTCAAATCATGCAAGTTAGAGTCCAAAACAAGGGCAAAAGTGTTTGGAAAAGTAGATACGACGGAGATGTATTAGTCTCTTGTACGTTGCTCGGAGAGTCGCAAGTCGGTGGCGAGGTTGTCGATGCGGTCGCTCATTGCTTGTTGTTCTTGATGCAAAGCTCGTTGTGCACCAAAGAGGTGGCTCTTGGTGACGTAGGATGACATGTCGTCGTCTTGCTCCAAGAAGAGTGGGTTGGTAGAAGTACTTGGCCTATCCATCATTCCAAACAAAGATACGTGAGTGGGAGAAAGAGAAGAACCAATACCAAATGTACCTTGACCGATGTTGAAGATGGATCAAAGATCACTCCAATGTATAACAAGGAAATAGCACAATTGGTACCAATTCTTGTCGGTTTCTCACACCTACACAAGTAAAAGCTTATGGTGGAGCTCGGTTAGGATGGTGGCACCAAATTTGATGCAATTGTAAGTGAGACTCAATAATGTTGGAAAAGATTCACAAATTTGCAAATGCAACAAGTAGACCAAGCAAGATAAGGTACACAGAAACACACATGCAAATAGATAAGTGGGGTCGTGCAACCAAGGGTGAGCCAAAATGTGGAATCCACGAAAATGCTCTTGTGGCACAACACTAGAGAGACGCTAGCACGATTGCACAATAGGCGGATACGAACTTGTGCACAACCTACTAAGAAAAAAATGCAACGACTTCTATCCCAAGTATGCTATATGTATGGTATACCGATGGTATGATCCAAGATGATTGAGTATGACAATCTTAATGTAGTATGATGCTATGGTTCTTGCTTATAAGCTATTTGCTTATCTTTCCCTTTTGCTTAAAAGCTTGTTTGGCTCTTTGTTGTTTGAGCTCTTTTCTCATGCAATGCTTCACGAACCAAGATAGCAATTGTGTATGCGATGACAACTTTGTGACACAAGAAATGATACCGAGATATGCAACACGATGATATTGTATGTATGCTATGGGGAGTATGATCACTAATGTGCACAAGTCACGTTGCCGGCAATACTCAACGGCTAGTCTCGATGGGTAAGCTACGCAAAAGTAAGGCTATGGTGGTTATCAATGCAAAATAGCAAGAATGTATGATGATATCACGATACCAAGATGATACCAAGGTGAGGGTGATAACAAAGTGATGTAGTAGTCCTTGGCGAAAATGAGCGGTGGTGATGTTGATGTCGAAACGTACCTAGATAGCCGAAACACAATAGGACACGAAAACCACAACTCAAATTCTCAAAGCAAAACATGTCAAAATTGTCGGAGTTGGTATCGGCAAAGTTTATAGTAGTGCTATGCGGAAGTGGTGGTGGTATGCGGAAGTGTATGTGGGCACTGGAACAAAATTTAGGAGGAAAACAGAGCGGTGGATGGAAGTGTTGCTGCTAGGGGCCGGATGTGCGGGCTGGACGCCGGATGTCCGGGGCGGGCCGGATGTCTGGGCTCTGGATCCGTGGACGAACTCGAAGAACACCGCACGGAGAGGTCAAATCCGGGGCAAAATTCGGAAGATTTTGTGGATGGAAATTGGGGAAAAGACGGGGAAAAGCTAGATCTACCTGCAACACACGAAATCCGCGGATCAAATCCAACAAAACTTCATCACACCAACAAATCACAAAAAAAATTGGGGCTATTTTTGTGGGGTAATTTTCCAATTAGGGACAAAATCAACAAAACTAGGCTAGAAAACAAAGAGAGGGGGCTCCGAAATCGTGATCAACGAGGCTCATGATACCAAGATGATGTAGGGTGGAACCCTAGATGGCCGATCTTTCACGAAAGGAGCGGATCCCAAAGAGGAACACGAAGAACACGAGGGGGAAACACGAGGGAAAACATGAGAGAATCACTCAAACCAACAAGATTCTATTACACATGTGCTAGATCCATGAAACACAAAGGGAGATACACGATCCCAAAGTCAACAAAGGACGATACAAAGGATAACCAGTTCTTCTCCGTAAGGAGGTCTTGATGGGAGGCTTCTCCGTGAGGAGGTCTTGAATCCAAGGGGATCTTCTCTGAAGAGGGGCCGTGGTCTCTCTCGTGGAGTAGATCCGTAATGGATGAGCAATGCTCTATCTCACATATGAGCTAAACCAATGCTAACCCTAGAAAGAGGGAGGAGGAGGAGTATATATAGTCTAGGGGGGCGAAAGGGTACATGGGCCTCGGCCCTTTACTGTGCGCAGACAGACGGAGCCAGATGTCCGGGCCTTCCCGAAGGGCCGGATGTCCGGGCGTGGAGGCCGGATGTTCGGGCTGGTGGAATCAGCTTCTGTAGGTTCTGGAGCGCATCACCGGATGTCCGGGCTTCTGGCCGGATTTCCGGGCTTGGGCCGGATGTCCGGGCTTCTGGCCGGATTTCCGGGCTTGGGCTGGATGTCCAGGCTGGGGCCGGATGTCCGGGGCCTGTAGATGTTGGGCGGCTGGGATGCAGCTGTAGTGGATGTCTCCAGCGGCCGGATGTCCGGGACTGGGGCTGGGGCCGGATGTCCGGACCCTGGAGCTGTCTTCTTCTCCTTCTGGCGGTTCTCTTCATCCGTGAACTTGGCGGCTTGTCCATCTTCACGTGCATCCTCGGGAGGGTCCTCTTGACACCTAATCATGCATAGCATATCGGACTTAGGTAGTAGCCATGTCTCGAGTGGATCATATGTGATATGACTAAGGAAGGAAGTCACCTCGTTCTCGAGAGCTCTAGCTCGTGCTCGTGTCATGGGTCCTCTTGGCTCTTGATGAGACGATGGTAGGTCCATGGGGATAACCGTAGGATGCTCCGCATCACCGGTGCGCCAAGATCTGTGATACAAGACCAGCGGTAGATAAAGCGTTCGGGGCGAGAAGTAAAAACATGGCATGTTTGTGAGTTATAGATTCCATTTTATGGTAATACATGTCTCATTCATATCATAAAGATTAACAAGTATAAGTTACGTAAAGACAGATATGAGCTTGACACCAACATCCGTCACCTGCCTTCGAAAAATGTCTTTTCATTATTGTATATTTAACATCATAGCATGACAAGAGGGATTTTTTCCTTCAAGATTGTGGTAGGTTATGTGGTTTGAATTTTGAGTATACATGCTTTGCACTATTGACAAAACCAATACTGCAAGTACCATAGTGAACTTGTCAAAACATTCAGTTATGAAACACGAGGATGAAAAATGATGATAATGAGATTAGGTATCAAGTAGGGATTCCACGGTGCCTGGGCAAAGGATGTATAGATAAGTAGTTAATGCGGCGAAATATATTTTTGGAGTAGAACAAGGATAAGGTGCCACCGTGGTTTCCCCTCGTTCGGGGCGACACTGCTCTGCAGCGAACGAATGAGAAATGTGATGTGGCAAGGACCAGTGCGCCAAGATCGGTGATACAGGACCAGCGGTAGATAAAGCGTTCGGGGCGAGAAGTAAAACATTGCATGTTCGTGAGTTATAGATTCCGTTTTTTATGGTAATACGTGTCTCATTCATATCATAAAGAGTAAGAAGTACAAGTTACGTAAAGACCGACATGAGCTTGAAACCAACATCCGTCACCTGCCTCCGAATAATGTCTTTTCATTGTATATTTAACATCATAGCATGACAAGAGGGCTTTTTTTTATTCAATATTGTGGTAGGTTACGTGGTTAGAATTTTGAGTATACATGTTTTGCATTGTTTTTTTTCTTGAACACAGCACAGACGCAAGCGCTCATATACACGTGCATACACTCATCCCTATGAACGCATACACGCACAACCTACCCCTATGAGCATCTTCGAAAGACTGAGCCGGCATATCATCTTGAAATTTATGAAGTCATCGTAGGCACCTCCTCGTCGACGGGGACGTCTCCTCCCACTGAATGCACATCGCCGAAAATCCTGAAATAAATCCAGGAATAAATGCGAGCACCAGGACTTGAACCCTGGCGGGCTGGGGATAGCACAGTCTCTCTAACCATTCAACAATAGGTTGGTTCGCCATGCTTTGCATTGTTGACAAAACCAATACTGCAAGTGTTGGAAATATGAGCAAATTACTACGAGATTTAACCCGAATGAACAGAAGATAAATCATGAAAGCAATAGCAAAGATTAAACTAATCATGCGAACTAGCATAGTAGATGAACAGATCACATCTAGGGCACATACTAGAAACATGAATTCTACCATGATCTCGAACAGGAAGGATAGAATCACATACAGTGCAGCGGGAGCAGCAGCGTCGGTGTTGACGTTGTCGCCCATGTCATCGCGGATGAGGTTGCCGAGGTCGGGGAAGAAGTCATCATTGGCGAAGTCGTCCCTGCCAGCAGTCGCGCGAGTGCGCTCCCCAAAAACCTGATCGCCCCTCTCCCGTACAGGATCTCGAGAGGTGGGGTTCCGGAGGCCTGCTGTCCCTTCTCCCGGTGCACGCTGAAAGGAGGGATGGAGAAGACTTGTTTGGCGGCGCAATGATCTGGAATGGTGGTGTGAAACCATACAAAGCGGTGGCGGCTAGGGTAGACGTCTGCCTGACTATATAGTGCGGGTCGGGTAGGTCGTGGGAGTAAACCCCACGTCCGAGTCGTCACGATCCAAAAGAATCGGAAACGGTTCAGTAATTAACGTGTCTGTTAATTATTAATTAATGACTCATTATTATTTTCCGGGCAGCAAAAATATAGACAACGTGCATAGCTCTGTCCTCGGCTCGGCTCAATCCCGCAACCCGCAGCGCGTCGTGACGAGGCGAGGCGTGGCGTGGCGAGGCGAGTGAGAAGGAGGAGCGCGCGTGTAGGTCTCCTCTTCTCGTGCTCATACAAATGGTAGAAGATCTCACCTTATAAAGAGGTGCAAGTCTCTCTCAACTTCCGTGGTGGGACTAAACTCTAGTCTCACTCACTCCACTCACATGTGTGCATGAATGGGCCAAGAGAATTTCAGAATTTTAGTTGGGCTTTGGGCCAAAGGCCTACTAGCAAAATTCCAACAATCACCCACAAAGTCTCATTGGCACATCTCATCATTTAGTTCCAAAACATTGTTTATATACCGGTGCTTAGTGGAGACTGTGAAGTTGAACTTCCACTTAGAGTTTTATGCTACACTAGATCACAACTTGAATAGTGGACTATGCCTTGAACTACAAGTTTTCTGCGAAACTAGTTTCACACAAACTCTTGACCGATACTAGGCTACCGCAAGGCTTCCCCGCGGGTGGAGCATATACGTCATACTCCAGGGCCTTTCATGAATTTATTGGAGAACACCCAATTATCACGGACTGCGACGTTAACAGTCAAATCCATATAGGTGTGTTCCTCAGGAGATGTTCTGCAGGACAACATCTCTGCTTACTCAAATAAGCCACTTGGAACGCATTAAGATAAATATCAACCTGCCATGAAGATCAGGATTGTATTGCATCTTCACGGAGTGGGATAACTAAAATAGGGATACTCTCCTCTCAGCTGACCAACAGCTTGTCTCCCACTTCTACTTCACGGGATCTCCGATCACATAGAGTGGGTTACCACTGTGGAAAATTCATGCGGTGGATCTCAAACCCATCTCCATCGATGCATTATCTATCACATTACGTGATAGACCCTTTGTGAAGGGATCTGCCAAGTTTTTCGACGTTTGGATATAATCCAACATAATAACTCTGGAGTTCCTCAGTTTTCTAACAGATTTTAGTCTCCTCTTCACATGCCTTGAGGACTTCATATTGTCCTTAGAACTGTTTATCTTGATGATCACAATTTGATTATCACAGTTCATCAGGATAGGGGGTATTGGTTTTTCGACCATAGGTAAGTCCATCAACAGCTCACGAAGCCACTCTGCTTCAACAGTGGCAGTGTCTAATGCTGTGAGTTCTGCTTCCATAGTTGACCTCGTTAAGATGGTCTGCTTGCAAGACTTCCAGGAAACAGCGCCACCACCAAGTGTGAAAACATAACCACTTGTGGCCTTAATCTCATCAGCATTAGATATCCAGTTTGAGTCACTATAACCCTCCAGTACCCTTGGATACCTGGTGTAGTGAATCCCATAGCTCGCGGTGCCTTTCAAATAGCGCATAACTCTCTCAAGCGCATGCCAATGATCATCTCCCGGGTTTGACACAAACCGACTCAGCTTGCTCACAGCAAAAGAGATGTCAGGCCTTGTGGCACTCGCCAAATACATAAGCGAGCCAATAATCTGAGAATACCTCAGTTGATCTCTAGCAATCCATCGATTCTTTCGAAGCAACACACTAGCATCATATGGAGTTGGAGAAGGCGTGCAGTCGCTATACCCAAAACGACTCAAGATCTTTTCCACATAGTGAGACTGAAGCAGTGTGATCCCACCATAGTCATCTCTCAATAGCTTGATGTTTAAGATAACATCAGCTACTCCTAGATCCTTCATCTCAAAACAATGAGATAAGAAATCCTTAACCTCCTTGATTAAATCAAGTTTGGTTCCAAAGATCAGTATATCGTCGACATATAGACAAAGAGTAACTCCTTCGCCCCCAACATGGCGATAGTACACGCACTTGTCACCATCATTTACTAAAAAGCCGGCAACAGTTAATGTTATTTCGAACTTATCATGCCACTCCTTAGGAGCTTGTTTAAGGCCATATAAAGACTTTAACAACTTACACACCTTTCCTTCCTAACCAGGTACTACAAAACCATCTGGCTGATCCATGTAAATTTCCTCCTTCAACTCTCCATTGAGGAAAGCCGTCTTAACGTCCATTTGATGAACGAGAAGACCATGTGAGGCGGCCAGTGATAGTAGCACCCGAATTGTGGTCAGTCTAGCCATAGGTGAGTAAGTATCAAAGAAGTCTTCACCTTCTTTCTGGGTATAACCCTTAGCCACAAGTCGTGCCTTGTACTTTTCAATCGTACCATCAGGTCTAAGCTTCTTCTTGAACACCCACTTATATCATACAGGTTTGCACCCATAAGGACGGTCAGTTATCTCCCAGGTTCCGTTAGCTAAGATGGAATCCATCTCGCTACGAACAGCTTCCTTCCAGTAGTCAGCATCAGGAGATGCATAGGCTTCTGAAATAGTCCTGGGTGTGTCATCCACAAGGTACACAATGAAATCATCACCAAAGGACTTTGCAGTCCTCTGTCTCTTACTCCTCATAGGAGTTCCATTGTCACCCTCAAAAGGATTCTCAACGTGTTCCATCGCAATGGTGGGTTCAGGAATTACGTCGAATTCCTCACTAGATGGAGTAGGTATCTCCTGATTTGATGAACTCGACATATCCTTCATAGGAAATATGTCCTCAAAGAAAGTTGCATCATTCGACTCCATAATCATACCAACATGCATGTCGGATACCTCAGATTTTATTATCAAAAATCTATAGCCAATGCTATGAAAAGCATAGCCCAGAAGAACACAATCCACGGTTTTTGGTCCAAGCTTCCGCTTCTTGGGAATTGGTATATTGACTTCCGCCAAACAACCCCAAGTAAGTAGGTAAGAGAGTTTCAACCTTTTCCTTTCCCATTCCTCAAATGGAGTCATGGTCTTATGCTTTGTGGGAACTCGGTTTAGGATATGACCCGCAGTCATTAGCGCCTCCCCCACCATTCCTTGGAGAGACCCGATGTGTCTAACATGGTGTTAACCATATCAGTTAGAGTTCGGTTCTTTCTTTCGGCTACCCCATTTGACTGAGGTGAGTAGGGAGGCGTCCTCTCATGGATTATAACATGTTCCGCACAAAACAGATCAAATTCATTGGAAAAATACTCTCCGCCACGATTGGACCTAAGCCGTTTAATTTTTCGATCAAGTTGGTTCTCTGCCTCAGCTTTATAGTTTTTGAAGAAAGTTAAAGCCTCATATTTTGATTTTAGAAGATACACATAACAATATCTAGTGGATTCATCAATCAACATCATGAAGTATCTCTTTCCACCTTTTGTCAACACGCCATTCATCTCACAAAGATCAAAATGTATAAGCTCTAGTGGCGCCAAGTCTCTTGCCTCTGCAGTCTTATGGGACTTGCGAGGTTGCTTAGCTTGCACACATACTTGGCACTTAGAGCCTTTGACAGTAGAGATTTTCAGAATTAAATTCATATTGGCTAGCCGCATCATGCAACCAAAGTTAATGTGACAAAGTCGTGAATGCCAAATATCAGACTCATTATTGTGGCAAACATTATTAATAACTTTAGTGCAAATATCTGACAAAGACAGGCGGAACAAGCCTCCACTCTCATAGCCTTTTCCAACAACTTGTCCATACTTACAAATTACAACTTTATTGGATTCGAAAACCAACTTAAAACCATCTCGACATAAACGGGAACTGCTAACGAGATTTTTATTGATGGACGGCACATGATGAACGTTCTTCAGACGCGCGGTCTTCCCCGAAGTAAACTTCAGATCAACCGTACCAACACCTCGAACGATGGCATGTGGCCCATTTCCCATCAGCACAGGAGAAGTCGATGTGACCTGGTAAGAAGAAAACATGGAGGCATCAGCACAAACATGTACATTGGCACCAGCGTCAATTTACCAATCAGGAGATTGAAATACTGAAAGGATGGTAGGTAGAATACCGTACCCAGGTTCCTTCATATCAGTATCACTGATGACAACATTAGCGGACTTGCCACTCTTCTCATGTTCGCGCTCCTCAAAGCGGTTAGGACACTTCGGAGCCCAGTGATTAGGATCACCATAGACATGGCAAAGTCCCTTCCCCTTCCTATGAGAATTCTTCTTGAAGTTGGTAGAATGTGACGGCTTGTTCTTTGTATCAAACTTGCCTTTGCCCTGAGTTTTGTTCTTGTTATTTTTGAACTTGTTGGGCTGGAAGTTCTTCTTCTGTACCATGTGGGCACTAGAAGCTCCCTCAGCAACTCGAGCATGTGTGTCCTTTGCTCTCGCCTTCTCTTCAACATCAAGAGTACCAATGAGATCCGCAACGGAAAACTCATGTCTCTTGTGTTTCAGGGAAGTAGCAAAATTGTTCCACGAAGGTGGAAGCTTGGCAATGATGCCTCCGGAATTTGTCCGGCAACACACACTTGAAGTACTCAAGTTCTTTTGCGAGCGACTGTATCTCATGAGCCTGCTGTACAACAGAGCGCTCATCAGTCATCTTGTAGTCATAGAATTGCTCCATGACGTACAACTCGTTGCCGGTGTCCGAGGCACCAAACATGGCCTCGAGTGAAGCCCACATGTCCTTGCCGTTGTCAAACGACATATACGAATCCACAATGGAGTCATCAAGAACACTCAGAAGAGCGCCTTTGAAGAGAGTATCGATCTTCTCAAAAGCTTCCAGCTGTGCTGGATTAAGATCGCCCTCAGGCTTGCCCTTGGTGGTGTCATAGCAGCCCATGGTCTGAAACCAGTAGACTGCTCTCGTGCGCCACCTCTTATATTGCACCCCCTTAAAGGCAGGCGGCTTTAGATGCGCAGCAAAACCACTCGGAGTAAATTGCCTATAATCAGGTTTTTGGAATGTTGGAAATATGAGCAAATTACTACGAGATTTAACCCGAATGAACAGAAGATAAATCATGACAGCAATAGCAGAGATTAAACTAATCATGCGAACTAGCATAGTAGATGAACAGATCACATCTAGGGCACATACTAGAAACATGAATTCTACCACGATCTCAAACAGGAAGGATAGAATCACATACAATGCAGCGGGAGCAGGACCGCCGGTGTTGACGTTGTCGCCCATGTCGTCGAGGATGAGGTTGCTGAGGTCGGGGAAGAAGTCGTCGTTGGCGAAGTCGTCGCTGCCAGCAGTTGCGCGAGTGCGCTCCCCAAAAACCTGATCGCCCCTCTCCCGTACAGGATCTTGAGAGGCGGGTTCCGGAGGCCTGCTATCCCTTCTCCCGGCGCACGCCGAAAGGAGGGATGGAGAAGACAATTCACGCGTCTGTTAATTATTCTCATTAATTTTTCCTGAGCAGCAAAAAATATAGACAACGTGCATAGCTCTGTCTTCGGCTCGGCTCAATCCCACGTCGCGTCGTGACAAGGCGAGGCGAGGCGAGCGAGGAGGAGGAGCGTGCGTGTAGGTCTCCTCTTCTCATGCTCATACAAGTGGTAGAAGAGCTCACCTTATAAAGAGGTGCAAGTCCCTCTCAACTTCCATGGTGGGACTAAACTCTAGTCTCACTCACTCCACTCACATGTGTGCATGAATGGGCCAAGAGAATTTCAGAACTTTAGTTGGGCTTTGGGCCAAAGGCCTACTAGCCAAATTCCAACAGCAAGTACCATAGTGAACTTGTCAAAACATTCAGTTATGAAACACGAGGATGAAAATTGATGATAATGAGATTAGGTATCAAGTAGGGATTCCACAGTGCCTGGGTCAAAGGATGTATAGATACGTAGTTAATGCGGCGAAATATATTTCTGGAGTAGAACAAGTAGGACTACAAGATTGGTATGTGGTACAGGGCCAAGAATTGCCAGTTCTAGATTTCGTAGGAAACGACTACATGAATGAAGTAATGCCTAAATGTCATGGATACTGTGTAGGCTTGTTTAGTTAATCCTCAATGATGGTTCCCTGGCTCCCTACGCTGACTGTCCGAGGAGCAACATGGAGGTGAGCATTGGTGGGCCGCCGTGTTGGATCTGATTATAAGGACGCACATGCTCAGCTGCCCGTCGCCGGCACTGAGTTGCCGCCGGTCGTGGCTGCGAGCCACTCCTCCCCCTCCCTCCTTCCCCATCCTTATTTATTATCGGTTCCGGCATTGCTCGGTGGGTTTGTTGATGGTCTCGGAGGCGGTTGGGGTGCGGATTGTTCGAAGCCTCGACCTTTGGTGATTCTCGGGGCGTCCGGATGCAGGGCGGCGGCTCTAGCGGTGGAAGACGCATTGGTCATGGGCTGACCACGCGGCTCGATTGCGGACGGGTGGCCATGGTCGCTTGGGCGGCATGGATACGGATGGTTGGTGGAGCGAGGTTGTGACGGAGGGGTAGGAGCATCGGGGTTCACCACTCGCCCAGTCCCGGTACTATCCGACGGAGGCGGGGTCCGCAGATGTCGTTCTCCTTCTTGTAGGCTCCGCCGTGGTGCTCCCACTGCCTTCGTGTCACTCCGGGTGAAAACCCAATCTTCAGGATCAAACGGTGACGGCTTCCGACAGTCGTATCCCTCCTGAAGGCATCGTATTGGAGTCCTCGCTCGGGCTTTGTCCGTCTCATGTAGCGATCCGACCTCAGACGGTCAAATCTCTGTGCATAAGTGTCATCCCTGGATCGGTAATGCTGACACACACAGTACTCGAGGATTTATAACAGATTTCAATCACACACTTATTACATCGAAAGTCTCAAAAGAGAACTATTACAAATAATATGGTTGAAGGCCATCTAACTAAGATAACAGCGGAAGCTGCGAAGGTAAATGAGTCCATCAACTCCAACGGCATAACTGAGTGCATGACAACGACCTAGCGCACCTTACTCTTCGTCTGAAAACTCTGCAACATAATATGTTTCAGCCTGTGTAGGTCAGCACATGGAATATGTTGGCAAAATAACACTATAGAGCAATGAACATGTAACAGCTATAACTATATGCATAATTGGCTGGTGGAGGCTCTATGATACGTCTCCAACGTATCTATAATTTTTGATTGTTCCATGCTATTATATTATCCGTTTTGGATGTTTAATGGGCTTTAATATGCTCTTTTATATTATTTTTGGGACTAACCTATTAACCGGAGGCCGAGTGCCAGTTGCTGTTTTTTTTTGGCCTATTTCAGTGTTTCGCAGAAAAGGAATGTCAAACGGAATCCAAATGGAATGAAACCTTCGCGAGGATCGTTTTTGGAACAAACGCAATCCAGGAGACTTGGAGTGGACGTCAAGGAAGCAACGAGGAAGCAACGGGGCAGGAGGGCGCGCCCAGGGGGGTAGGCGCGCCCCCCACCCTCGTGGGCCCCTTGTAGCTCCACCGACCTACTTCTTTTGCCTATATATACTCTTATACCCTGAAAACATCGAGGGGAGCCACGAAACACTTTTTCCACCGCTGCAACCTTCTGTACCCGTGAGATCCCATCTTGGGGCCTTTTTCGGCGCTCCGCCAGAGGGGGAATCGATCACGAAGGGCTTCTACATCAACACCATAGCCTCTCCGATGATGTGTGAGTAGTTTAGCACAGACCTTCGGGTCCATAGTTATTAGCTAGATGGCTTCTTCTCTCTCTTTGGATCTCAATACAAAGTTCTCCTTGATCTTCTTGGAGACCTATTCGATGTAATACTTTTTGCGATGTGTTTGCCGAGATCGGATGAATTGTGGGTTTATGATCAAGATTATCTATGGACAATATTTGATTCTTCTCTGAATTCTTATATGCATGATTTGATATCTTTGCAAGTCTCTTCAAATTATCAGTTTGGTTTGGCCTACTAGATTGATCTTTCTTGCGATGGGAGAAGTGCTTAGCTTTGGGTTCAATCTTGCGGTGCTCGATCCCAGTGACAGAAAGGGAAACGACACGTATTGTATTGTTGCCATCGAGGATAAAAGGATGGGGTTTATATCATATTGCTTGAGTTTATCCCTCTACATCATGTCATCTTGCTTAATGCATTACTCTGTTCTTATGAACTTAATACTCTAGATGCATGCTGGATAGCGGTCGATGTGCGGAGTAATAGTAGTAGATGCAGAATTGTTTCGGTCTACTTGACACGGACGTGATGCCTATGTTCATGATCATGCCTAGATATTCTCATAACTATGCGCTTTTCTATCAATTGCTCGGCAGTAATTTGTTCACCCACCGTAATATATGCTATCATGAGAGAAGCCTCTGGTGAAACCTATGGCCCCCGGGTCTATTTTACATCATATTAGTTTCCCGTCAACTAGCTATTTCTGGCGCCGTTTATTTTGCAATCTTTATTTTCCAATCTATACAACAAAAATACCAAAAATATTTATCTTATTATCTTTATCATATCTCACTTTTGCAAGTGGCCGTGAAGGGATTGACAACCCCTTTATCGCGTTGGTTGCAAGGTTCTTGATTGTTTGTGCAGGTACTAGGTGATTTGCGTGTAGTCTCCTACTGGATTGATACCTTGGTTCTCAAAAACTGAGGGAAATACTTGTGCTACTTTGCTGCATCACCCTTTCCTCTTCAAGGGAAAACCAATGCATGCTCAAGAGGTAGCAAGAAGGATTTCTGGCGCCGTTCCCGGGGAGATCTACGCACAAGTCAAGACATACCAAGTACCCATCACAAACTCTTATCCCTCGCATTACATTATTTGCCATTTGCCTCTCGTTTTCCTCTCCCCCACTTCACCCTTGCCGTTTTATTCGCCCTTTTTCCATTCGTCCCTTTTTGCTTGCTTCTTGTGTGCTCGTGTGTTAGATCGTTTGCCTCGCCGTCATGGCCAGTCCTTCTATCATTGTTAGTACTCCCGATCATGAAGTTCTTAATTTTAAACAAAAGGAGGGAGAAAATCTAAAAGATGCTTGGTACAGAATTTGCAATGCTCAGAATAGATCCACTAGGAAGCAATCTACTTCCGTTCTTTTTCGCAATTTTTATGTAGGAATCACTCCTTGGAACAGATATATTCTTGACACCATTACCGGAGGGAATTTCTTGGGTAGCCATATTTTGATTCTTATAATTCTATGATAGATTTGTTTGGCCCACCACCTCTTTTGGTTAATGGAACTATTTTAACTTTGGAACATGTGATGCAAAGGCTTGAAATTATTGAAAACAAAGTTGCCACTGTAGAGTTGATTGAGAATTTGGATAAAAAGATCCACAACCAAATTACCCAATATGGATCTAAGGTAGGAGTTACTCTGAAATTTTTTAGAGAGAAGGAACCCATAGTTAATGAAAAGATAGATCAAGATTCCACTAGAATTGATAAACTTGAGGATATTATTACCAACTTAGGGTCTGCCTTTTCTGCCGTGAGAAATACTTCAAATCCTCCTACTACCAAAGTTGCTAAATTTATGTATGTTCCTAAAAATAAGAGTTAATCTTCTAGTAAGGAAAATGCGGATCTCAAATCAATAAGTGTTCACCCCAACTTTTTTGCTATCATTAAGGAACCTTATGCTACAAATGAATTTCTTGATTTCTTGCCTAGGAGTTTGATCATTAATAAAAAGAAGTAAACTCCTAAGGGTTATAAGTGTTCAATTGAAGAATTGCAAACCAAAGATGACAATACCTAGATATATTCTTGCTTTTATGCCTAGCTAGGGGCGTTAAGCGATAGCGCTTGTTGGGAGGCAACCCAATTTTATTTTTGTTCCTTGATTTTTGTTCCTGTGTATTAATAAATAATTCATCTAGCCTCTGGTTAGATTTGGTTTTATGTTTTAATTAGTGTTTGTGACAAGTAAAACCTATAGGATCTTCTTAGATGATAATTATTTGATCTTGTTGAAAAAAAGACAGAAACTTTCTGCTCACGAAAACAATTGTTAAAACTCACCAGAGAATGATAAAATACTAATTCCAATTGCAGTAGATCAATAAACAAATTATCTAGGTCTTCCTATTTTTTGCAGAATGTTTGGAGTTACATAAGTATGCGTTTGATACAGATTACTACAAACTATTCTGTTTTTGACAGATTATGTTTTTTGTGTGTTGTTTGCTTATTTTAATGTATCTATGGCTAGTATCGGGGGGGTATGAACCATAGAGAAGTTGGAATACAATAGGTTTAACACCAATATAAATAAAGAATGAGTTCATTACAGTACCTTAAAGTGGTGGTTTGCTTTCTTATACTAACGGAGCTCATGAGATTTTCTGTTAAGTTTTGTGTTGTGAAGTTTTCAAGTTTTTGGGTAAAGATTTGATGGATTTTGGAATAAGGAGTGGCAAGATCCTAAGCTTGGAGATGCGCAAGGAACCCCAAGGTAAAATTTAAGGACAACAAAAAGCCTAAGCTTGGGGATGCCCCGGAAGGCATCCCCTCTTTCGTCTTCGTCTATCGATAACTTTACTTGAGGCTATATTTTTATTCACCACATGATATGTGTTTTGCTTGGAGCGTCTTGTATGATTTGAGTCTTTGCTTTTTAGTTTACCACAATCATCCTTGCTGTACACACCTTTTGGAGAGACACACATGAATCAGAATTTATTAGAATACTCTATGTGCTTCACTTATATCTTTTGAGCTAGATAATTTTGCTCTAGTGCTTCGCTTATATCTTTTTAGATCACGGTGGTGGTTTTATTTTATAGAAATTATTGATCTCTCATGCTTCACTTATATCATTTTGAGAGTCTTTTAGAACAGCATGGCAATTTGCTTTGGTTATAAAATTAATCCTAATATGATAGGCATCCAAGATGGGTATAATAAAAACTTCCATATAAAGTGCATTGAATATTATGAGAAGTTTGATACTTGATGATTGTTTTGAGATATGAAGATGGTCCAAACTGAAAGGGTAAAACTCAAGCATAAGATGCAAGGGTAAAACTCAAGAGAGAAGATCCAAACTGAAAGTTCAACTGAAGAGCTTCGATTTGCAAAAAGAATCAATCGAATCGAAGCTACAAAACTCAAACTACGATCAAAAGAAGTTCGAATTCAAATCTTCTTGAAACAAAATTTTAATTTTTCAAAACCATGTTCAAGTTGATTATCTGGAAAGAGGGGAACAAGACGAAGGTTTTGGCGTTGGTTTCACTAGATTTGGACAAACGAGCAAAAAGTAACGAGGGTTCAAAGTTTAGGGACTAATCTGTGATAAAAGTATTCACGGATAGATCCCTGGCCAAAAATTAAAAAGAAAAAGAAAAACCTAACTGATGAGCGTTCGCTATCAGGAACTAACAAATGAAAATCGTTCGCTACTGCGGATTAACGGACGAACGTCCGCTAATTAGAACCGATCGGAAAAACCGAGAAAACCCTAACCCTAAAAATAAACCGAGAGAAAACTGGGGAAACCGAACGGTTTTCTTACCGGTTAACCGGAGAAAACGACGGCGAGGTAAACGGCAACTCCGGCGCGGCTCCGGCAGTCGGCGGGGTTAACCGGAGAAAACGACGGCGAGGTAAACGGCAACTCCGGCGCGGCTCCGGCAGTCGGCGGGGCGGGGCTACGGCGGCGGCGGCGATGGCGTGCGGCGGCGGCGGCGGGCAGCGGCGGCGCAAGGGCGACGGCGGCGCGGCTCGACTCGAGGCGAGCTGTGGCGGCGGTGATTAGGAGGTGGGGACCGAGAGGCTTATAAAGGTCGGGGGCGGCTTGCGCGAGGGGGCGGTGCAGTCCGACCCGAACTCCTCCTCGCGGGAGTCCGGCGTCCACACGGTGGCGAAGGCGGCAGCGCGGCTGGGCTTGGCCCGGCTCGGCTAGGCCTTCGGCCCAGTCGGGCGACGAAGTTTTTTTTAAATAAAATTCGCCCGAAAGAAAAATCCTAATAAAATACAAAAAAGTTCTAAAAATACCAAAATTAAGTTTCACTGTCTAAATCTTATATTTAGAACAAGGTGAACATTTTTCTGGCCTAAAAATGCAATTTTCAAAAATGCATATATTTTTCTAATTCAAATAAAATGAAATTTTAATTTTAATATTATTTTAAAATTTCTTCTCCATTATTCCTCTCTTTTGAAGAAGTCATTTTATCTTCTCTCTTTTATTTTTATTCTTGGAAATAATTGGAGAGAGAATTATTAAAAATCAAATTGATCCTCTTTTCAAATTTTAGAAAAATTCAAATATGAAAATTGGTGAAATCTCCAACTCTCTCCTTGGGTCCTTGAGTTGCTTAAGATTTCTAGGATCACAACCAAAATGCAAAGAAAATATGATATGCATATGATGACCTATGTATAACATCCAAATTGAAAATTGGGATGTTACAAACCTACCCCCCCCCTTAAGATGAATCTTGTCCTCGAGATTCGGGTTGGCTAGAAAATAGGTGTGGGTGGTCCTTGTGTAGGTCTTCTTCTCGCTCCCAGGTGGCTTCTTCCTCGGTATGGTGGCTCCACTGAACTTTGCAAAACTTGATAACCTTGCTGCGTGTAACTCGGCTGGCAAACTCGAGAATCTTGACGGGTTTCTCCTCGTAGGTTAGATCACTATCCAATTGAATTGCTTCCAGGGGCACTGTATCTCTTAGAGGAATATCGGCCATCTCTGCATGGCACTTTTTCAACTGGGAAACGTGAAACACATCGTGAACTCCTGACAGTCCTTCGGGTAACTCCAACTTGTAGGCCCCTTCTCCCATACGTTCCAAAACTCGGTATGGTCCTACAAATCTCGGGGCTAACTTTCCCTTAACTCCAAATCGTTTAACACCTCGCAGTGGTGACACACGAAGATATGCTCTGTCCCCAGTCTCATAGACTACCTCCTTGCGCTTTGTATCGGCATAACTCTTCTGCCTGGACTGAGCTACCTTCAGTCTATCTCGGATTAACTTAACCTTCTCTTCAGACACCTTAATTAAATCTGGTCCGAACAACTGACGGTCTCCGACTTCATCCCACATCAACGGTGTCCTGCACCTTCTTCCATACAGAGCTTCGAAAGGGGCCATCTTCAGACTAGCCTGATAACTGTTGTTGTATGAGAACTCTGCGTAAGGCAAATTATCATCCCAACTAGATCCATAATCTAGCACACAAGCTCTCAACATGTCTTCCAGAATCTGATTGACTCTCTCGGTCTGTCCATCTGTCTGTGGATGAAAGGTTGTACTGAACTCTAGCCTGGTACCCAAAGTCTGGTGCAGCTGATTCCAAAACTTCAAGGTAAACTGTGTCCCTCTATCTGATACGATGGTCCTCGGAACTCCATGCAGACATACGATCCTGGTCATATTATCTTGGCCAACTTTGGTCAAGAGATCAACTACTACCCAAATAGAATCATATCCCGATCGTGTCTTGGGTAATCCGGTGATGAAATCCATGCCAAGCTTATCCCACTTCCATTCGGGTATCGGCATAGGCTGAAGTAATCCTGCTGGCTTCTGATGTTCTGCCTTCACTCTCTGACATACATCACATACTGCTACATACTCGGCAATATCCTTCTTCATACCTGTCCACCAGAAATGTTCCTTCAAATCCAAATACATCCTGGTGTTTCTGGGGTGTATCGAGTATGGCGAGTCATGGGCTTCCTGAAGTATTAACTTCCTGATCTCCGTGTTATTGGGTACATATACACGATCCTCAAACCATAAAGTTTTGTGCTCATCCTCACGAAAACCCTTGGCTTTTCCTTTGCTCATCCTCTCCTTTATCTCAGCAATTTCCTTATCATCCTTCTGGGCGTCTCGAATCTTTCCCAATAACATGGACTGAACCTCCATTTCTGCAACAAAACCTCTTGGAACTATCTCCAAACGAAGTTCCTTGAGATCGTCGGCTAACTCCTGCGGTAATCCTCCGCTTACGAGGGTATTGACATAACTCTTGCGGCTCAAAGCGTCTGCTACGACATTGGCCTTTCCTGGATGATAATGCAACTTCATATCATAATCCTTTATGAGATCCAACCATCTCCTCTGTCTGAGATCCAGCTCCTTCTGCGTGAAAATGTACTTCAAACTCTTATGGTCCGTGTACACATCGCAATGGTTTCCAATAAGAAAGTGTCTCCATGTCTTGAGTGCATGCACTACGGCTGCTAACTCAAATCATGCGTAGCATAATTCAACTCGTGAGGTCGAAGCTGACGTGAAGCATAAGAAACAACTCTTCCCTCCTGCATGAGTACACCTCCAAGTCCTAGGAGAGAAGCGTCGCAATAAACTTGGAAATCCTTGCGTATATCCGGAAGAATTAGCACTGGGGCTGTAACCAAACGTTTCTTCAACTCCTGAAAACTGGCTTCACATTCTTCGGTCCATTTGAACTTGGTGTCCTTCTTTAACAACTCTGTCATGGGTTTCGCAATCTTGGAAAAATTCTAAATGAACCGTCTATAATATCCTGCGAGTCCCAGAAAACTGCGGATCTCTCCTACTGAGGTGGGTGCCAACCACTCAGTGAAAGACTGAACCTTGGTAGGGTCTACTGCTATACCTTCTCCTGATATAACATGTCCAAGAAATCCAACTTCCTTCAACCAAAACTCACATTTTCTGAATTTGGCATATAGTTGATGTTCTCTGAGCTTCTCGAGAACTAATCGCAGATGTTCCTTGTGTTCCTCTTCATTCTTCAAGTACACCAAAATGTCATACTCATAAAATAGGCAGGGGCGTTAGTCAATCCAAAAGACATGACCGAGTACTCATATAGCCCGTACCTTGTGGTAAAAGTTGTCTTGGGTGTATCCTGTTCTCGGATCTTCAGCTGGTGGTATCCTGATCGAAGGTCGATCTTGGAGAATACTTTAGCTCCGTGCAGCTGGTCAAACAAATCGTTGATCATCGGTAGTACGTATTTGTTCTTGATCGTCACTTCATTCAACGCACGATAATCAACAACCATTCTCAAAGATCCATCCTTCTTCTCAACTAAGAGCACTGGGGCTCCCCTCGGTGATGAACTTGGTCAGATATATCCTTTCTCCAGTAACTCCTTGATCTGTTTCTTAATTTCCTCCAGATCATTTGCAGGCATCCGATACGGTCTCTTCGATATTGGTCCGGTGCCTGGCAACAGCTCTATCAAAAACTCTATGTCTCGATCTGGAGGCATGCCTGGTAATTCCTCTGGAAATACATCCGGGTAATCCTTCACAACAGGCACTTCTTCCTGAACAACTCCCGAGAGGGAATTTACTTGGGTCCTCCTTGGCCATGCCTTAATACATACTTGATCCTGTTTCCCTCCGGGGTGGTGAGTAGTATCGACTTGCTAGCACAGTCCGATGTTTCCTCCATACTTCGATAACCAATCCATGCCTAGTATTATATCCAATCCTTGTGACTCCAAAATTACTAGGCCTGAGGTAAAAACATGGCTACCAATGGTTAATGGTAACCGACCACACCATCAGCCGGCCATATACTCTGCTCCTGGCGAGCTTACTAACATGGGTGACCTAAGGGCTAAGGTTGGCAACTTAAACTTGTCCACAAATCCCCTTGATATGTATGAATGCGATGCACCGGTGTCAAAAAGAACAAGAGCGGTAAAAGACTTAATCAAAAACTTACCAATCACAGCGTCAGGCTGATCTTCAACTTCCTCCACGTTGATGTGGTTCACCTGACCTCTGGTGAAGGGATTGAGCTTCTTCCCGGAGTTTCCATTTCCAGTGCCATTCTTCAACTCAGAACAATCATTGGCGTAGTGTCCAGTCTTCCCGCACTTGTAACAGGTGACATGACTCAGGTCCTTCTTAGCGGGTGTTGCTGGGTTAGAACGGTTCTGGTTGTTGCTTCCTCCATTCCCATTTCCATTCTTAGGCCCACTGTGGTTATGTGAACTTCCTCCATTATGGGTATGGCCTCCATGGTTATGAAGGGTATGTCCTCCCGAGTTTGGGGTAAAACGAGGCTTCTGCTGAGCTCCAGAATTGTACTTCCCCTGTCCATACTTCCTTTTGCGGCTCTCTATCTGTTGCTGTTTGCCTTCAATCATAAGAGCCCTGTCTACCAACTCCTGGTAGTTAGCAAATGTTGCCACCATCAACTGCATACTCAGCTCATCATTCAGCCCTTCCATAAACTTCTCCTGCTTTGCGGCATCTGTGGCCACATAATCGGGGGCATAGCGAGCTAACTTACTAAACTCATCCACGTACTGTGCCACAGTACGATTTCCCTGGCGTAAGTTGCGAAACTCACGCTTCTTCATGCACATTGCTCTAGTTGAGACATGTGTTGTGCGGAAAACTTGCTAAAACTGATCCCAAGTGACATTTGCTATGGGGAAAGTGACTGTGTAATTCTCCCACCATGAGGCTGCGGGTCCATCCAGTTGATGTGCGGCAAAGCGCACCTTCTCAGCATCTGTGCAACCTGTGGTGGTCAGCTCCCTTCCAATCCTGCGGAGCCAGTCATCAGCAACAATCGGCTCGATGCTACTGGAAAACACTGGTGGATTCAACCTCAGAAAACGGGCTAAGTTGTCAACTGGAGGTGGTGGCGGTGGGTTGTTGTTGTTGTTGTTGTTGTTGCCTTGGTTCTGGACTAGCAACTGCATCAAGGCATTCTGCTGTTGGATCAACTCAGTGAGCTCCGGTGGGAAGACAAATCCGGGGTCACGTCTCGGAGGCATCTGATAGGTTTAAAGGGGTGAGAATAGAATAGAGTGAGGTCTAAGGAGATATCACTACCCATATGCACATGAGACAAACACATTCATTTCACACCACTCAATTCAAACAAGGTCATACAATCGATCTAATCTACCGTTACAAAATACTCGGACTATTACTATATACATGGGGGAACTACTAATGATAAAATGGTGGTCGACTAGAAATTTTGATCGGTGGAAGACTCCATGATATCTGATCCCGCTTCGTCTTCATAATCATCATCACTATCGCGGTCGGAATTGGTGTCGTCGATGATGATGTAGTCTTTGGAGTGGTTATCCTCCTCAGGTGCGGGATCTCCCATGAATATTCCTAGCTTCTTCTTCAGGTCTTCATTCTTCTCCAGTAGTACTACAATTTCCTCTTCATATCCATCGCGTGTAGACTTGAGTTCCTCTTCAAGACCATGTTCCTGGTCATCACCTTCTTCATGTCTATCATGCTGGCGCACATCTGGTTCTCCTGACGGCGAATGTGCTGGTTTAACTCCTGGTGCAAATCATCTCCCATTGCTCATCTCGGTGTCCACATATCTGGTAGATGGTGTCCTTAAGATCCTTGTGGTATACCTCGCTGATGCGTCCCATGGCGATGTGGGCTGCCATGCTCTTTCCTAGACTCCAGGTTGGTGCATCAAAGGAAAACTCTATGGGCTCAGTAACTGGCATGAATGTCCTTCCTGGAACATGTACTCGAATCATCCAACGCTCCTCTTCTGGTAAAGTGGCGGTGTAGGTCCCGGTGAAGCTTGCTATTCCGATGCTCAGGTACTTAGTGGCTTCCTTCAAGTGTCGTCCAAAAGGTGTGTCTTCGTCCGGTTGAGCAAACTTGTTCCTTGGGTCCGCCATCTATAGAGTAGAAAATGGAGAAGAGTCAGAAATGAGTAGAGGAGAAGGTCCTATGGTTTATCTTAGTGGTCGCATCGTACAGTCAACGTGTGCTCTGATACCATCTTGTACCGATTTGACCTCAGACGGTCAAATCTCTGTGCATAAGTGTCATCCCTGGATCGGTAATGCTGACACACACAGTACCCGAGGATTTATTACAGAGTTCAATCACACACTTATTACACCGAAAGTCTCAAAAGAGAACTATTACAATAATATGGCTGAAGGCCATCTAACTAAGATAACAACATAAGCTGTGAAGGTAAATGAGTCAATCAACTCCGACGGCATAGCTGAGTGCATGACAACGACCTAGTGCACCTTACTCTTCGTCTGAAAACTCTGCAACATAATACGTTGCAGCCTGTGTAGGTCAACACATGGAATATGCTGGCAAAATAACACTATAGAGCAATGAACATGTAACAGCTATAACTATATGCATAATTGGCTGGTGGAGGCTCTACGGTTATCATTTGCATAAAGCTAGTTTTTCCCTACAACAAAGGAATATATTTTATTTAACTACAAAGTTGGTTGAAAACATTGAGAATGGTAACCCCATCTCAATCCCAGAATAATAATCAATAACCCAACAAATTAATTAAGTAGAGTGATGAGATCAACATAATAATTCAAGCACCAGATACTCAAGATGTCCATAACCGGGGACACGGCTAACCATGATTAGTTTGTACACTCTGTAGAGGTTTGCGCACTTTTCCACGCAAGACTCGATCTCCTCCGTTGGATTTCTCGCACTACATGATGTTTGAGGAACGGATGACCGAGACACAGTCTTTCAGAAGAGTTAGCTCATTACGACGGGTAGACAATACCACCCACATCCCCTACATCTGCTAGTCTACCACTGTAAGAGGTCACACAACATACTCGACTATGCCAAAGCCCATAATGGCTTGTGGCTGCACACGGAAGTTTCCAGCATGAATAACATAAGGATCCCTTTGAGCCTGGGTGGCAAACCATAGGATGATCACACGGATTCCCCGGGATCTCCTTGGACAACACTGGGTTCCCCAGGTGCCCACAAACCAATCCACCCAGATGTGTATTAAAGTAGCCACCTTAAGTTGAACCTTAGTTAACAATAATCTCTCACATCTGACATGAATACTCTCAAAACCAAACCACGTCTATGAGCATAGCATAGCAGTATAAGCATACGTAGTAACTCCCCAGGTTTGAATGCAAGGCAATAGGTTCTACCTCATCAACTACTTCCCAATACCTACATGTTATCAAGTCCTAACCATGCAGTGTTTGAGGATTGAAACTAATGCATAAAAACTGGGTAATAAAGGGGTATGATCAAAGTGTTACTTGCCTTGCTGACGATCTGAAAACCCTAGTGACTCGTAGTAGCACGCTTCGCACTCCGGAAACTCTATCATGAACAAACAATAGCATACATAAGCACTCAAGCATAAGATGCAAGGCTAAAACTCAAGAGAGAAGATCCAAACTGAAATTTCAACTGAAGAGCTTCGATTTGCAAAAAGAATCAATCGAATCGGAGCTACGAAACTCAAACTACGATCAAAAGATGTTAGAATTCAAATCTGCTTGAAACCAAATTTAATTTGTCAAAACCATGTTCAAGTTGATTATCTGGAAAGAGGGTAATAAGACGAAGGTTTTGGCGTCGGTTTCACTGGATTTGGACAAACGAGCAAAAAGTAACAAGGGTTCGAAGTTCAGGGACTAATCTGTGATAAAAGTATTCACGGATAGGTCCCTGGCCGAAAATTAAAAAGAAAAAAAGAAAAACCTAACGAATGAACGTTCGCTATCAAGAACTAACAAATGAAAATCGTTCGCTACTGCGGATTAACGGACGAACGTCCGCTAATTAGAACCGATCGGAAAAACCGAGAAAACCCTAACCCTAAAAATAAACCGAGAGAAAACCGGGGAATTCGAACGGTTTTCTTACCGGTTAACCGAAGAAAACGATGGCGAGGTAAACGGCAACTCCGGCGTGGCTCCGACGGTCGGTGGGGCGAGGCGGGGCTACGGCGGCGGCGGGCGGAGGCGGCGGCGGCGGCGCCGCAGCTCGGCTGGAGGCGGGCTGCGGCGGCGGCGGTGATGATGAGGTAGGGGGGCGAGCGGCTTATAAAGGCCGGGGGGCGGCTTGCACGAGGGAGGGCGGTGCAGTCCGACCCAGACACCTCCTCGCCGGAGTCCGGCGTCCGCACAGTGGCGAAGGCGGCGGCGCGGCTGGGCTTGTCCCGGCTCGGCTGGGCCTTCGGCCCATTCGGGCGACGAAGTATTTTTTAAATAAAATTCGCCCGAAAGAAAAATCCTAATAAAATATATAAAAAATTCTAAAATACCATAATTAATTTTGACCGTCCAAATCTAATATTTAGAACAACGTGAACATTTTTCTGGCCTAAGAATGCAATTTTAAAAAATGCATATATTTTTCTAATTCAAATAAAATAGCAAATAAAATGAAATTAAAATTTTAATTTGATTTTAAAATTTCTTCTCCATTATTCCTCTCTTTTGAAGAAGTCATTTTATCTTCTCTCTTTTATTTTTATTATTGGAAATAATTTGAGAGAGAATTATTAAAAATCAAATTGATCCTCTTTTCAAATTTGAGAAAAATTCAAATATGAAAATTGGTGAAATCTCCAACTCTCTCCTTGGGTTCTTGAGTTGCTTGAGATTTCTAGGATCACAACCAAAATGCAATCAAAATATGATATGCATATGATGACCTATTTATAACATCCAAATTGAAAATTGGGATGTTACATCTCACCACCCCTCGGTGGATTGCTCATCTTCACGGTGGTTTTCGGCTTATCATTAGGGTGCTTTGTCGTTGTTGGGGTGGTGTTTTCGTTGCTCGGCACCTTTGTATCTCGCCTTGGATGTGTGCGTTGAGTACGATGATGACATGCGTTTGTACCTTCTTGCTCGATGTTGTGGTGATGGTTGCTTTATATATATAAAGCGGGGAAAACCATTTTTCGTCAAGTGGACGAATGGAGAAAGCGATTAATATTATGTAGATCTATAATTAGGAGGACTAGAAATTTGGTAATGGAATCCAGAACTTGCATCTTTCCTCACTTGTAGGAGAGGAAGGTGACGAACTTGTCGCCAAAGCCGGGAAAGGAATCAGTGGCAAAATCTTTTGATGGGTGGACGATGAGGATGATGTAGTCATGTGGTTCGGTGAGAGTTCCTCGTGTGATTCTGGGATGAAGGGCAAGGGCCGGCGGCCGGCGGAGTGAGTTTGGCTGTTGAGAAAAAAAGAGGACAGAGAAAGGGGAAGATTGGTATTTAATAATTTCTCCGTCCCATAATATGAGATCGTTTTTCAAGCTATGTTAGTTATGAAATACGTAATAGATAAACCTCTACACTGACACGTGAGGATCTCAGAGCGAAAGAAACGAGTCAGATAACGAGTACATTTGTGCTCTGCTCATAAGAGCACTTTCAAGGTTAGATGGTGAATATGGCCTTCTAGAGCCATGAATTCAACGGACTTGTTTTTCCTCCTAAAATTGATAATTTAGTTTCGCAAAAAAAAAAGTTTGAGTCGGGCCACCAATTAGTAATTACAAATAACATCCTCACTCGGATCCATTTTATTTGATATTGCCTTAGTATGTCAGAGGGAATAATATTTTCTGCATTAAAATTCAACTCATGTTCGTAAAAGAAAATCAACTCATGTTTTTATTAGCATAGTTATTATTACACTCGTGAAAAGGTACTGCATGCATCAATATCCACACATTATTTTATTCTAAGAGGCTGCTTTATATATATTCTCATATTCCACACCCTTATTTCAATGGTGGGCATTTCTTCTCACACTCCTCTGCGGTATGAAAACACGGTACACCCGGCTTAGTGAGGTAGCAGTAGCACTCTGGATCCCAGCCCCAGAATTCACCTTTAGATGTACAATTTCTAGGAGGACAAAATTTCACGGTAATTTTGCTGTCATCTAATGACGAGGAGTGTTTGACAAAAAACTACCAGTTTAGGTATTCGCGTCCCACAGAACTATCACTTTTTTAAAAGTGGCCGAAAACTACCAAAAAAACTTAAAAACGTGACTAAAAACTTCTAGGTTGACTGAATGGTGGTTTTGACAGTTTTAACAGCGATTCTGACGTGAGTGGCCCACTTGCCAGGCGGGCGGCCCGCCTAACGGCTAACGGCGCGCGCGGGGCCGTTAGAGCCGCTCGTCGGTCGCACCTGGTCGGGACCAGGTCATAACCTGGCCGACCGGGCCGCTCGTCCCCACCAGCTCTCTCACTCTCCCCCGAGCTCACTCCACTCCTCTCTGCTCTCCTCTGCTTCTGTTTCTTCTTCTCGCGCTCCGGCGACGCCGCGACCATGCCGTCGTGGCCGAACAGCAACGGGACGTCGGACGACGATGACGAGTACATGAGCGAGTTCAGCAGCATGCAGATGGAGTACTTTGTAAGTTAGCTCAGTCTATCCTCTCCCTCTCCTGTCTGTTCTATTCTAGGGTTAGGGTTAGGGTTTGAAGATATTTGAGATTTTTCTATTTAAGTTGATATATGTGAGTTGTTCTTGATATAGATATGCTTTTGCTTTTGCAGCAAACTCCTGACACTGTGATAGACCCTAGTTTCTGTGGGCTTGTGACTGAATCTGACAGAAGGTGCATCCTGCACAGGCAGAGGGCGGGCAAGTTTGTGGCATTTGAAGGCACTGACACTGGCAGGAGATTCATAGGATGTGCTACTGAGGTAATGGACCAAGTTGGTGTGGATTTGATTAGCTTGAATTTCTGCTATGTAGTGGAAACAGACTGTTTAGTTGCTGTTTTTCTGATTTTTCCTTAAGTCTGAAAACATTGGTATGTCTGAATACTGTACTTGTAGTAAAGAGCACTGGAAACATATGAAACATATTGATGTATTGTATTTTTAGTATAGAACTAACTAGCTAGTGTAGCTTATATCATTATTGTTTATGATTTGTTATTCTGAATTTGCTTGTTCACTGTAAATTTAAATTGATTTTCAGGATGGTGTGAACTGTGGTGTTTTGGAGTGGGTAGATGCCCCCTGGCCTGTAATTCTGCAAAGGTGCTTAAGCAAGCTCTGGGATATGTATCATGAGCAGAACCTTGGTAGAGCCCAGGATAATGAGGCTCATGGGATAGAGGTTGCAAAACTGCAGAAGGAGCTTGATTCTCTGGCCAATCAGTATAGCCAGCTGGTGGATGATGTGTCCAAGTTGTTTGATTATCAGGATGGAATCAAATCTCATGACATGGATTGCACAAGCCAGGCAATCAATGAACTGAAGGAAAATAAGAAGCAACTTGAGGAGTAGGCAAAGATTGAGCTTCAAATGGAGAAGCTTAAGCTCAAGAAAGAACAAAGGTGCATCCTTCAGAGTCAAGCTGATATAATCCAAAACACAAGGAAGGCCATGAAGGAGCTAGAGGTGGAGAAAGATCTCCTTAAAGAAGAGAAGAAGAAGCTGGAGAATGTCATTGCTGAGCTCCTTAAGGTTGGTCATGGGTGCAAGGAAAAGCTGGACAAGATAAAGAAAGTTGTGATGGAGGAGTGAAGTGGCAGCTCTGGATGGTAAGTATATATGAGGCCTATATATATAATTGGCCTAGGAATGATCAGTCTGATGCAAATATGCCCTGATCTACCTATGAACTACCTTTGAACTACCTAAGAACTGTAATGGGTTCAGATCATTTTGGTTGGTGTGGGGGTGGTGTTTGCCCTGATCTGTACTGCCCAAATATTATCCTGATGCTGAGAACTGGTGCTAAGTTAAGTTAAGAACTAAATTATCTAAGTCTGATGTAGTTTATTTGTGTGTGTTGTATCATAAGTTCTTGCTGAGATCTGTTTACTTCATAAATTGCTTCATCACAGGTTCAGACAAATTCAGAGAAGTTTGGAAGACATCTAGTCTCCCATAGATAGCATTTAGTCTTACATAGATAGGACATGGACACTGAAATTGTTCAAAGACACTTAAACTGACAGAACTGAATCTCACTAAGATTGCAAACACCCTGATAAACTGATAGAACTAAACTGACAGAACTGAATCTCACATAGATCTGGCGATAACTGCTGTAACTGAATCTGAAACTTACAGTTTCAGATTGTTAGGCCCCTGCCCTGCTATGCGACCTGACCGTCGCACCTCTTGCTTGACTTGAGTGGTAGGTGGCAGCTCTGGCACCTCCTCTTCGTCTCCATCGATGACGATGATGGGAGGAGGACGTCGGCGAGCCAGCAGTGCTAGTGGGGCGATGATCTGCAGGTCCTCGTCGTCGTTGCCCATAGTAGTTGGAGTTGTAGCTTGTGCTGGAGGGATATAGCGGTGGGCTGCCCACCGTTCCCTCTGCCCAGCATCGCCGGAGTCCGCCTCCTTCATTGCCCACAGCAACATGTCGATGGGCATGATACCCTTACCTGGGGTTGCATAGCGCTGGTCCATGCGCTGCTTCTCCTCAGTCGTCGCCTTCTTCCTCACCTCTTCTGATGCATCCGCGAGCCATTGTGCGCTGCTGTATCTCATGGCAATCTTCATGTAGTCGAGGAAGAGGTCTTCGTCACCACGAGCCGACCCAAAAAGCATGGCAACCCAGCCCTTGCCGGTGGGGAAGGGGTTCAGCCATGGGTCTGGCGTAGAGGAAGAACCAGCCATGGATGTAGGTGGAGTGAGGTTTTCGAGAGAGAGGTAGAGTGAGCAGAGATAGAGTGAGTTGTTGGGCTACTTAAATGTTGGAGTGGAGGAAGTGCGGTGGAGTGTGACAGTGGGGAAGTGGTAGATTGAGTGATGAAAAATGGTGGTAGTTGTGTTGCAATTAAAGTCTTTGTTGAAACCCAGCAACTTGGAACTTGTGTGCTCAAACAGTGGAGTAGTTGATGGCAAAGTATTTCAAAAATTAGAGTGACCAAAAAATCACATTTCAGCAAAGCCCAAGTATAGAAACATTCAGATAAATGCAGATAGATGGATTCAGGCATACGTTCAGACTTAAAAATATTGTGCCATGGATATATTTCTTAGAAAATAAGCATAGTCTTTATCATAGATTTTCCAACAACCCAAACATAGATAGTTCAGAAAATAAGCATAGTCTTTAACATAGATTCAGGCAGCCACATTGCATCGTCTTCATCACGGTTGGTGCAACTCCTGAACTGCATCCTTCACTGCAATCATAAAGTTCAGAAAGTTCAGAACAAGACAAGATTCAAAGCAAGACTAAGAACAAGATTCTGGGCAATATTGAGCACAAGACAAGCAGATTCAGAAACACCACAATTTAGTCAGAAACTACCGCGTTGAACTAATCCCAATCTTGTCTTCCTTCTGCTGCAGCCAGGATCTGAGTCCATCTCTTCCTTGTTGCTTGGAATCGATGGAAAGATGCCCTGTCTCTGGCCCACCAGATGATTAGTTCATCTGTGATGTTGGTTCCTTCTGGGAACACCTCCTTGAACTGCTTCACGTCATTCTGGTTGCGTTCCGCCATAATCATGGCAGCAATCCTTTGGCGTCGCTCCTGTGCCTGTGCTCGACGGTTGGCCCTCCTTTCAGCCCTAGCAACCTCGTCTTGTCCATCAACTACCTCTCCTAACTGTCGATCCATCAGTGGCGGCTAGGTTTTGGTCAAGGGGAATGAGGCGCAGGGATCCAGTGGTTTCTGGTGGCCTCTCTTATGTAGACAGTGTGGCAGGCTTGGTGGGTTAGTTAGGTCCAAAACGGAAGCCCACCATCAGGCCCACGTTACACCACAAATTTGATAGAAGTACAGTCAGGTTCGGTCCAGAGAGGTGTTTTCATAGTCATCTCCGAATATTTGCCATCTCGGCAGGTTCACACAAATTCAGACATACTCATGCAGAAAAGTACAGACATGTTCAAAACAAAGTGAAACAGGTTCTAAACTAATTCAAACAGGTTCAAAGAGAGAAGTTCTACCTTTTTATAGTGTCAGTTACCACTGGCATAGAAATAACCCCTCAATCTACTGCTTGCAAACCTCTTCCTTTTATTACCAACCAAAACATCTGAAGTTGCAGCAACAGATCTTGGTGCACTGAATCCCTTGCCTGTCCCTCCACTTGCAGGCCTACCCCTTTTAGCTGTTGTAGTAGGAGCTGGTGCAGATGCAGCAGGAGCTGGTGCTCTTGCATGTGGTGCTGGTGCTGATGCAGCAGGAGCTGGTGCTCTTGCACTAGGGGCTGGTGCTCTTGGAGTTTGTACTGGAGCAGATGGAGCAGGTGCATAGACTGCCCTGTTTTCCTACATTAAAGGTCCAACTTAACTTAGATTAGACTGTAAAAGGAAACATTGCTCTGATGCTTGATAATTACCTGGTGTTTGTTTTTCCTCATTTGCAGTTTAGGCCTAAGAGTCTTATTGCAACTTGTATACTTGTGTCCTTCCAACCCACAATTTCCACAGGTAATTGTTCCCATCCTACTGGTGTCTCTTGGGGCAGGAACTTCAAACTCTCCTTTCCTCCTTGCAGTTTGTTTTCTGCCTGCCTTTTCTTTGAACACAGGAGGTTCAATGTCTGGAGTGTTTGTGTGGGGCCAGAAATCTGGACCAGGAACAGGGTATATAATTTCTTTGTATGTCTCCAAATAAAGTGGCTTCTTGAAAAAGTCATTGACATAGTCCTCAGGATGCAGCTTTTGCTTTGTCAGTACAGATATGCCATGACTGCAAGGTACACCAGTCATGTTCCATCTCTTGCAGTCACATGTATACCCTTCCATGTCCACACAATACTGTTTTTCTTTGCTAGTAACTTGCCAAATTGTTGGACCAGCTCTGTCAGCCTGACAATACTTGGCATACTGCTTATTCTCTTCTAAAATCTCTGAGTAGGTTGGTGTGATTGTCCACCTGCTAATCTGTAACTTCTCCCTAGTTTGTTGCCTCTTGATCATTTGCTTGGTCCTAATCCCTTCAAACATTGTCCTTATTGGTTTGGCCCTAACATCCAGTATCATCTTGTTGAAGACTTCACTTAGATTGTTCATAACTAAATCTGTTTTGCAAGTATGATCCATAGCAAACCTAGCCCAAGTAGACCCCTCAATTTTTTTGAGCCATTTCCAAGCATCCTCAGACTGTGCTTTCAGCTCTGCCATGCCTAGTTCATGCCCATGTTTAGTGTAGGAGTAGCTAGCCTTGTCAATACACTTCTTTAGTTCCTGGCCTCTAAATCCAGCAGATTGAAAATTTGCATATATGTGCCTAAGACAATACCTTTGAGGTGAATCAGGGAATACCTCATTTATTGCCTTAAGCAAGCCCTGCACATTCACAAATTATTAATACAATTGAAAAAAATGAAATAATTAAAAAAAGTAATAACATAAATTGCTCAATGAAATTCTTCCCAACCTTTTGCCTGTCAGACATGATAGTGTATGTTCCAAATTTGTTGCCACTGCCAATGCAACATCTCAATTGAGTTAAAAACCAATTCCAACTTTCACCATCTTCCTTGTCAACCACACCAAAAGCTATAGGATAAATATTGTTGTTTCCATCCCTTCCTGTGGCTGCAAGAATTTGTTGTCCAGTGGTTAACTTGATGAAGCATCCATCAAGACCTATAAATGGTCTGCAACCATTAAGGAAACCTTCCTTTGAAGCTGCTAAACTTGAGGCTCAGGGATTATCTTCAAGCAGTTCTTGACACAAACCACAGGAGATCAAACTTAGTCTTGGTCTTCTTAATTAATGCATCCATCAGGAAATTTCTTTTTAAACCTCCCTCATGGTGGGATCTACTAGTTGGACCAGGTTTTCTCACTACCTTCAGTTTCAGTACCACTGCTGTATCTTGTTTTGCAGCTTCATCTTCAGAGGAATACTCTGACTGAAAATCCACATTGTTCCCATCTGAACCTGAATTTGCAACTTCATCATCAGAAACAAATTCAGACACATCAGTGTCACCTTCAAAATGGTTAAGGTCAGCCTCTCTCTGCACCATGCTTTTCTTCAGCTCTTCCTTTCTGTCCATGCTTATATCCACCACCTTAGTGCAACTTTGTTGAGTGTTAATGCAATGTTCAGCAAAATAACTATCTCTGTTTTCATGATTTTCATCTGCATTACATTCCTCAAGAGCTCCCACTACTCTTATGTTCAGAAACTTTTCATTATGAGAGTTCATTATGAGAGTGTGCCAACATCTGCTGCACATCATCTTCACAGCATATTTTATCTAAACCTTCTAATCCTTTCTCCTCATCAAATACATAGTACATATAATCATCAGCCACAAAGCCCTCACTCCCAATAAGAGAAAGCATTGTCAAATATGATATGTCTGACTGGTATAAATTTCGAACCACAGATTCTCTGGCATTGAAATGGAACCAAATTGACCACTTTGGGTCATCAATTCTGAAAATTATAAAATGAAATACCTTTATTAACTGAAAACAGGATAACTGAACCTAACTAGGCACAATATTGAGTTTCTGTCAAACTGCTTTTTTCCGTTTCTTACACAACAAAGTATGCACAATACTAACAATTTCCAAGGTCATCATAACTGAATCTAACCATGCAAAAAACTAGCCTAATTTACTGATTCTCTGAATCTCACAACCATGCAAAAAACTATGCCGTACCTGCCGCCGCCCGCAGAACGAGGAAGCTTCCGCTGACCTTGAGCTCTGCTTCTTGTCGTCGACGGTGGTCGCGCCGGCGCCGACCAATCCAATCTCTGCTGCGCGCCGCCAGCGGAAGGATTAGATTCGGACTGAGAAGGCTGCTGCGCCGCGCTGCCGCCTGGAGGTATGCCTGAATCGCCGCCGGAGTTTGCATCCACAGCCGCCATGGCTGGCGACGGCTAGGGCTAGGGAGGAGCTCGGGGGAGAGTGAGAGAGCTGGTGGGGACGAGCGGCCCGGTCGGCCAGGTTATGACCTGGTCCCGACCAGGTGCGACCGACGAGCGGCTCTAACGGCCCCGCGCGCGCCGTTAGCACTTAGGCGGGCCGCCCGCCTGGCAAGTGGGCCACTCACGTCAGAATCGCTGTTAAAACGGTCAAAATCACCATTCAGTCAACCTGGTAGTTTTTAGTCATGTTTTTACTTTTTTTGGTAGTTTTCGGCCACTTTTAAAAAAGTGGTAGTTCTGTGGGACGCGAACCCCTAAACTAGTAGTTTTTTGTCAAACACTCAATGACGAGACCACCATAGTTGTGTTGGCACGGCCATCTTCGTAGATGCTCTCAGGCTCAGGACGACGACCTATTACATTGATAATATTTATGCATGGATGTCAGTGCACAATACACAAATATATATATACATATATAAACAGTACTTACATTGTCCAACCATAAGAAGACACCCGATGAACAAAACAGTCATGTACACCATGCTGCCCCCTTCATATTTTCGACGAACGGTGTGGGGGATTATGAGATAGACGCAGTCTGTAGCAATGGCAATGACTCCCCCTCTCGCCTCAGTATATATAGAGGGTATAGGTCGAATTAAGTACGTACGATATATGCATTAATTGTCACATTCCATAGATACAAGCATGCCAGACGTGCGATTCGATTTGCTGATCGCACAATTATCTTATGGTTATGATAATCCTGTTTTTCCGGTCGGCTCTTGCATGTTCTTCCCTTTAGCAGGTTTAACAGCTGCACCTGATTGCCTCGCTTCGGCTCACGAAAGGAAGAAGAAGATCGCCTATTCTGTTTGGCAGCGTCTTAAGGCTATGGAATCAAAACGCATGATAGTTGCCACCAATTCAAACACCAGGTTTGTACTCGGGAGGCCTACTCTATAGGAGTACTTGTCATGGTTATTACAAGTTTACAACCTACTAGTAAGTAAACAAAATGTGATCAAGGGTAGAAGAGCTTGGAGTAGAGGAGTTCGTTCCACGTGTCCTGGAGCCCCGGGAGGCACCAGTGGACGCAGTCGGCGTAGGTCCTGGGGTCGGCGACCTGCTCCGGCGTCAGCGGGTTCCACTGCTTCTTGTAGATGGAGGTGTGCGCGTCCTTGCGGTACATGGAAAGCTGCGTGACGTTGAGGAAGGTGAGCGGCACGTCGGCACCGTCGCCGTCGAGGATCTCCCCGATCACCCGCATCACGCTCCGCCGCCCGTCCGTGCCCCAGTACCCGGCGTCCTCGATCATCGCCGTCTCGTTGTAGCAGTTGCCCCCCGCCGCGCCCCCCCAGTCCTGGCTCTTGCCGTGGGTGGGCGACATGCTGGTGAAGAAGACCCTGGTGGTGTTGAAGTCCATGTTGTCCCTCACCCACTGCAGCATGTCGCGGAACGCCATGCCGTAGGCCTCCTCGGTCGACACCCACGCCGCGTCCTCCTCCCTGGCCCCCGCGATCGGCCCGTTCACGACCCTGAAGCGCAGGCCGGTGCACCACCAGAGGTAGGTGTTGAAGACCAGGACGTCGGCGCCCTCCCAGTGGCGGCCGTGGTGGGCGATGGAGCCGTTGCGCACCATGCGGTCGGAGATCTTGTGCACCACGGCGTCGTCCGCGTTGGACTGCAGCAGGAAGGGCGCCCAGTAGAACTCCACCGTCGCGTTGTACTCCCTGGCGGTGAACACGGTGTGCTGCTGGTCGGGGGACATCTCGAAGGACTTGGCCTCCGGCGACGGGATGGCGGACTGGAGGAGGCACACCATGGACGTGAACTGCCCGCGGTTCAGCGAGTCGCCCACGAACATCATCCGCTTGCCCCGCAGCGTCTCCAGCATCTGCGTCGGGTTGAACCTGCGCATGCATGCAGAGAGAGGTTAGTTAGTTTAGCAGAGGAGTCCGGTAATGGCGGAAGAATAGAAAAGATGGGAGCCGGCGTACGTACGCGGGGAGGGTGCAGTCGTGCGGCTGCCATCGCCAGGACTGGTAGCCCCTGTCGGGGCGGCCCTGCGCCTGGCAGGTGAGCTGCGGCTGGATGTAGGGGCACTCCTCCTCCCGGTACAGCGGGTGCGCCTCCTCGTCCCGCACCCAGCTCCCCGAGAACACGTCGCACTCCTCGTCCTCGTCCTCGTCATTCACCGCGAACGCCAGCTTCCCCTGCCACCTCTTCTTCTTCCTCTGCCACCCATCCTCCACCCCCGATCCACCTTTTTTTGGAAAGATCGATCAGTACGTCCATAGTATTGCACGCTGCTGGCAACAGGTTAATTCTGCGATCGATCGTGAACGTGATACTTACCGGGCGGCTGCTGATGCTCGCGGTTGACGCTGACGTCGAGGTGTGCCCAGTTTCGACTAGCTCGCCGGCCGATGAGCGCCGCGAGCTCTTCCCCGTAGAGGAAGGAGAAGAGGAGCATGAAGAGCAGCGACAGCAGGATGAAGGGCGAGAGCCGCGCCTTCTTGGCGACCAGCGAGAAGGTGGCCGCGGCGGCGGCGGCCGAGGACGAGGAGTGGAGAGGCGCCTTCACCATCCCTGGTCGATATGATGATCCCCTGATCAATATCACTTTGCTTGCAGAATGCGGAGCTGCAAACAAGATTTGAGCGTGATGATGGCGGCAGCAGTGCAAAGTTCGTAAGTGGGGGACATATTATATAGGCTGATTCAGTTGCCACCATGAGTTCTTCACCGTTGGGAGGTCGCTGTCTCGGAGTGCCTCGGCCGGTGACAGGAAATGCCTTCTTTTTTCTCTCTTTCGCCGAGGAAAGATGAGGAAGATCCTTCTAAACTGTTTGTGCGCAGGGCAGGTGCGGGGGTTGGCGCGGATCACATGTTCAGCCCATTAATCATTTTGGAACTCATTAATCCCAAAAGCAAGAGAAACTGAATGTCTGAACTCACTCAGTGGCTATTGGCAGGTTCGGCACCAGCCTGTAACTAGTACAAGACATGTGTACTCACATGCATGCACCAACAAAAGTGCATCAAAATCAAGCGGGTTGGCCTGTTTCATCGGCGATCCTGCTGCTGATCTGCACCTATTTATTATGTACTGTACTGTACTGTGCTGTACCTTCCTCGCTCTACCCTGTATCTACAGGAACCCATACCAACTGTCAGGTAGTCTGTCCGTTAAAGGCAAAATGGAAAATAAGCAGGGAATTATGCTTCATCATAACGCATAGTAAGAGTTTAGCCCATGTCTCTATATTCTATTGGCTGATTGCAATGCAAAATTATTTGATTTTCTTCTTACATTCCACCTCTGAGAAGAATCTGACGGTCTGAATCCATCCTAAACAAGGCTTGCAGAACAAGTGTAACTCTGAGTAACCTCTGAGAACAGGGAGATGAAATGCACTTTGTCTGCACCAGGCGCACCAGGCTGCAGCCGAAACTAATCCACAACGAGACTTGCAGAACAAGCGTAGTTGGTGATCCACACAGTAATGCTGATAAACCAACTGTTTTTTCTTGGATTCTAAGCCAAGAGAGCTGGAAAGAGCTGCTTCCTGCAGCCATCACATAATTCCATTAGTACAATTAATTAACCCAACCCATCAGATGTACCTCCGATCCAGCTCCAGGTCATGTCAGAATGGTTGTTCTGATTGTTCGGTTGGACCAACAGGCATCATGTCCATCTTCTTTCCTCTTCACCTTTTTATGTTCTTATTTTCTCATATTCAATTTTTGTTTACAACACTTCAGCAGTATACAAGTCAGACCTTTTCAGAAAATAAAAAGGCTTCTACCCAGCTTTGATTATAACGGATTTAATGCATGTCATCAAATATTATATTGTTGAATTCATATTTGAATATAGTTTTCAATTATATTATTTTTTATACGTATAAGTTATATTTTATCAGTTAAAATGCCACAAAATACGAGGGAGACCCATAAACCAGGACGGAGGTAGTAATTCTCGTCTAGACAAGAATTAACTATGTCTTATCTAACTTCTATGCCATTGGACCTTCATGTGCTAAGATTCGTTTTCCATGTCGGTTGTCGGGAGAGAGACCCAAATCCATGTCTTCCTTTTACCCAAATGTTAGATTTTTAAGGTTTCGGATCGAATGTTGTTTTTACCGTACGATTTTGTGGCATGAATCACGGAACAAAGCCACTTCCACGTCACCTTTTTCAATCGTTCGCGCTGACGCGGAATGAATGACTGTCTACTTGTTTTTCCCTTTATCACCCTCATTGCCCTGGACTTGCTCTTTTCCCCATTCTTTATGAGAAATGTTTCAAGCCCGCAGGCCGGCCGAAGCTTCGGCCGGTCGCGTCCACGCACGCCCCTCCCAGTCCATCCACCAAGCAACACGTAGGATGCCCCCATCCAGGCCGCCATCTCCCATTTTTCTTTCACCACCCGCATCTCTCTCCCCCTTCGGATCCGCAACAACTCTCCTCCCTTCTTCTTCCCCGGCGAGCGTGCACCTCGTCTCTCCTCCATCCTAGACCAGCGCGGATGGCTACTACATCCATTCACGCCGGAGATGCACCGCCTTGATGACAGAGACGTTTTTTTGTCCCAAACAGGCGAAGCTGCAGCGACACCGCGTTTTTGCTACAAACACGGCGCCGAATGCTACAACCACCTCCCAGGGAAGCTGCAACCAGCCTCGAGGTAAGCTACAACGGGCGCGGCGACTTCTGTATTTTGCTACAACCGGCTCCATTGTTTGCTACAACCGCCTACTTTTTTTGCTACAAATCGAGGATGGCGAGCATGGTGACCGCGCACAACGACTTGTTTTTTGCTACAACTAACTTTGTTTCTTGCTACGACCGGCTTCGTTTTTTGCTACAGCCGAGGCTGGTGAGTGTGGTGACCGCGGGCGGCAAGGACGTGCGGCTCTGCTCCAAGCAACATTCGGCGAGGATGAACGTTGCAGATTTGTGCTATATGCTACAGCCAACATTGAAAATTGCTACCACCGGCGTCCCATCCAGCTACAATCGTCGTCGCGATTTGCTGCATCGTACAGAGATACGTTTTTTTGCTGGAAGCTATCCTCAAATTTGCTGGAATAAGAGAGATGTTACAACGGCGAGGGATGTGACCGACGAGCTGTGACTGGCGGACATGAGCAGCGGCGAGCGCGCCGGTGAGCTGCGGTCGTCTCCACCGGAGCTACAACCGTCGCCCCAAGAGCTGCAACCATAGGTGCAACTATTGCATGGGTGGAGCCGGCGAGGAGGACGGCCACTGAGGGCGGCGAACGGCGACGAGGACGGCCGGCGGGGGCGGGCACCGGCCATGAGGACGGCCGGCGAGGGGCAGCCACTGGAGAGTGTGTGCGGCCGACGAGATGAAAGAGAAGCAAGATGCAGGAGGCGAATCCTTTGTACGCGCGTGTGAGGAAGACGAAGTCATCGGACGGTTACAATCCACTAAATCGGATGGTTGGGGCCGACTGACCCAAATTTGGGTCGCGCGCTGGCGCCTAGCAGTGCCCATTATTTATCCATTCATATCCTGAAAGTCAGGAGTAGCCCGACCATCAACATCATCGGGCGAGCTCGCCTGGTGGCGTGGCGGAGCAGGCCGTGGACCCGGCAGGAGCGGCTGGGGGCGTGGCGTGGTGGCTTCGGACGATGAAATGGGCGGAGGCAGCGGCTCTGAGGCCAACGAGGCTCAACGGGGGCTCCAGTGCCGCGAGTACTCGTGGCGGATGCCGACGGAGCCTGCTGCTCATGGCGACCTTCCAAAGAATACCGCGGGTGGCTGTGGTCGATGTGCGATGCAGGCCTGCTGCTCATGGCGACCCTCACCACCGTCCTGTGCTCGACGCCCATTACTGTCGCGTCCTCGCGCACCTCCGCATGGAAGACGGAGCGGACGCCCATGAGGCTTGCCTCCACTAGCTTTTTTCGTCGGGGTTGAGATTCTCATTGTCGCTGCTGCGGCGTGCCCAGAATCCGCCACGGGAGGTGGGGGTCGATTTGGAGCTGTTGCGTGTGGTGGAGGACGACCGGAGAGACGTTGTCATGGCCCATCTCCTTGGTGCCTGAGGCACAGAGGAGTGGAGGATGAGGAGGAGCATGGCGCGGTACCCATAGCCTCCATCAGATTCGACGACGACGCGCCCAGTCAGCATATCCCCTTCCCCTTTTCCCTAAATGAATTTGTGCTGATAGACGCGGAGCCAGATTTCTTGGTCATGTTTGATGTCATTTAGTTCGGTTAGACTCATAGTTTAGATGGTAACTTTTACTGTGTTTTTGCTCCTTGCAACTTCACGTTATGTGTGTAGTTACTTTTGTAGCATCTTAGAGATGGAAATTTTCATTTTACTAACTTTGTGTCATCATTTCATCAATGAGGTGATCATCATGTATGTGTCATTTTTTTTCATTTTTATGCTTAATATACTTTATTTTTTTAGATCTTCCACATTTCATGATCTGTCTAATGGACATGGCAACTTTGTATGTGCATAGGTGACAATTTTTATTTTGAAAATCATGGGAACTTGTGTATACATGAATTTGGTTTCAGCCTATATCCATGTTGTGGCCATTAGTTTAGTTAATGTTTGACATGTAAACTTGGATACGTTTGCCATGACAACTTAAGTTGTGTTGCCATAACAAACTTAACATGTGTTGATACGACAACTTACAGTGTGTTTTTCATGGAAACTAAAATATACTTCTACCATGGCAATTTAAGATACGTTCTTCACATGGCAAATTGAGATATGTTGCCATGGCAACTTTGGAGTTTTTTCACACGCCAATTAACAAATGATTTCTTGCCATGGCAACTTTTATTACATAAGGAGTGTTGCACTTGCCATGGCAACCTAAGATGTGTTGCCATGGAAAGTTTAGATATTTTCCCCACACATCAATTAAAAGATGATTTTCAACATGACAAATTAACAATGTTAGATATATTATAATTTAAGATGTGTTGCCATGGCAACTTTTAGAACATTTTCTCAACACGCCATTTTTAAAGATGATTTTTTTCCATGGCGAATTTACTCTTTTAACCATGGCAAACTTATTTTTCCAACCATGGCATTTTAATTGTTTGAACCAAATTCATACTTCATACCATGGCAAATTTATTTTTTGAACCACGACAAACTAATTGTTTGCACCATATCACTTTTATTTTTCTTCAATAGCGGCAAAGTTTTTGTTTTTGACCATGGAAATTATGTTAGTTAGACCATCACAAATTTACATTTTGGCCATGGCAAATTAACTCTTTTAACCATGGCAAAGTTATTTCTCTCACCATGGCATATTTATTGTTTGAAACATGGCAAATTCATAGTGTATACAATGGCAAATCCATATATTTTGACCATGGAAAACTTGTTGTTAATGTCAGTGTTTTCTTCTTCAACCATGGCAAAGTTATTGTTTCGACCATGACAATTTTGCAAGTTAAACCATGGAAATTTTATTTTCTAACCATGGAAAAGTTATTACTATGACGATGGCATTTTTATTGTTTGAACCATGAAAAATTCATACTTCATAACATGGCAATTTTTTTATGAACCATGGAAAGTTTATTGTTTGCACCATGGCAAATTTCTTTTTAAACCATGGAAATTTTATTTTTGTTTGGACCATGGCTACTTTTGTATTTTAGGCCTCGACAAAATTATATTCTGGGCCATGGCAATATTAGTACTTTAAACATGGCAAACTTATTTTTAACATTTCATGTCTACACCGCCATGGAAACTTTTATCACACACACCATTATAATTTTTTTGTAAATTTTTTTAATATGGCAAATTTGTTAAATAGAGCATGGTAAAAAAATGTAAACCATGGCAATATTGGTCACATGGCTTCACTTTTTCATGCCCCCCATGAAAATTTATAAATTTACTTTCTTTTTTGTTCAAAGGAACAATTATATTTTTTTTGTGCAAATATTAGTGTTGTTTCAAGATTTTCCATACATGTTAGAGAGAAAAGAATCATGATTTACTTGTTTCTTTAGCAATGAGGAAGTTCTAAATGTAGCCATGTGGAATCTTTTCTTCGTTATAATCCATGGCTATTTCCTTTTTACGTTGTTATTGTTATGAAACTAATAATACAATTTATTTTTCATGGCAATTCTATCATCTATACCATGGCAAAGAATCACCCTATGTTTTTTCAACATATAGGTTATTTTTTATCATGAAAATGAAAATCTTTCTCCTGACGGTTTCTAACATGGCAAATTTTGTGAACTTTTTTGTTTTCCCATACTACATAGAAAATTTAAAGAAATTTTACTACATGGTTTTTACCAATAATTTTAGCGAAAACAATTCAAGGTAATGGTGATTCGTGTGGACCGCTTGAGGCCCATTAATGGGGCATGTATCAAGGGTGTTCGCGCGTGAGGGAGGGGGCATCTTAACGACTTGGCCGAGTTGTCCGCAACTTGCCTGACCCTCGACCCGTTTGCATGTCTACCATCAGCATCCAACTCGCTCGAACGAGATGCATGTCCACCATCGGCACGCAACTTTCCCTTCCATGACCCAATTGCATGTTCACCCTAGACACACAACTTGCCCGACCCGACCAAATTGCATGTTTACCCTCAACATGCAATTCCCCTGCTAAGTTGCATGTATACTCTCAACATGCAACTTGCCGCCGACACCTACCCAATTACATGTCCACACTCGACGTGCAAACTAACCCTACATGGCCCAGTTGCATGTCCACCTTTCACACAACTCATCTGGCTCAATTGAATGTCCATCCTCGACATGCAACTTGCCTGACCCTCAACCCAGTTGCATGTCCATCATCAACAAACAACTTGCCCGACCCAGTTGCATGTCCACCATTGACATGCAACTTGCTCGACCCCGACCCGATTGCATGTTCACCCTAGACATGCAACCTGCCCAACCTCACCAAGTTGCATGTCCACCCTCAACATGCAACTCGCCCAACTGAGTTGCGTATACACCCTCAACATACAACTTGTGCCCACACCCACCCAATTACATGTCCATCATCGATGTGTAACTTGGCCCTACATGGCTTAATTGCATGTCCATGTTTGACACACAACTCGCCCGACCTAGTTGCATGTCCACCCATGAAGCAACTTGCTTGATCCCCAACCCAATTGCATCTCCACTATGGAGACATAACTCGCCCGACCCAGTACTATCTCCACTATGGACACATAAGTCACCCAACCCATTTGCATGTTAACCGTTGACGTTCAACTCACCCGACCTAGTTGTATCCACCATCAGTACGTAACTCATCCCGCCCTAACCCAATTGTATATCCACCCTCAACATGCAATTTGCCCTGGCCCCGACCTAGTTGCATGTCCACCGTCCACACAAAACTGCCTGGCTCAGTTGCATGTCCACCATTAACACAACTCGCCCCAACCTAGTTGCATGTCTACCCTCAGCTTTTTTCCTTTTGTTTCTTTCCTCCATCATGCACATTCTTGTATTTCAAAAATGTTGACCATGTTTCAAAAAATAGTTCGTAGTGTATTTATAAATTTTTCATCATATACTTTAAAAAATATTCCCCTCATGCTAAAAAATTGTTCATTGTGTACTACTTTCCTACTTATAAAGATTGTAGTTGATGATAAGTTCACATGTGAAACCACCAATCTTCACCAATAAACAAATACACCTATAGTCCTATGCCACATGTGTGAGACCAACAACATTCACCAATAAACAAATGCACCTCTACCCACATGTGGGATAAACAGCTTTGACCGATAAAGAAATGCACCCTTACCCACACGTGGGACCAACAACCTTTCGAAACATAAATAAATATACTTTACTCACATGTGGGACCTACCACAAATAAACAACTACATTACTATTTTTATGTGAGATCAACAATTAAAGAAATAACAAATAACGCAGAAATGTAACTCCAGCTCAAAATAATGCTGTTGTTTTTAGTTCCTTCCTTACCAATTTCTCCCGGTTCTATAGAATAGATTATGAGAGTGAACAAATTGCAATTCCAAAGCGATGATAGCCATTGTCCTACCCTTGTGCCTTGTTCAATCAACTTGTCGATTGTCTATTCCCATATGCTTCAACATTCAAAAATATGTGTCTTGCAATGATCGCTTAAGATACTCCAATGCTTGATGCATGATTTTTCATAGTATTTTTGTTCTTTTTAATAGTAAACTACGCACAAAGGCCGCACGACACAATAGTTTGATGACATCCTAAGCCACTGACTGAACTCCTCGTATTTTATAATTTTGTAGCAGTGACGATCATTGTGCTAGTTTTAGAAAAGTAATTCGTGTATCTCGAAAATGTTCATCATGCATTTTTCAAAAAATTCATCGTGTGTTGTGAAAATATGTCAACACTTTTAAAAAAATATGGTCCCTTTTAAAAATGCATGAACATAGATTTTTCTTCCTGCAATATATAACCATATTTTCACTTTTCTTGTTTGTAAACGGGGTATACATAAAACTAGCGAAATCGATTTTCTCTGAAATATACATTTTTTAGTCTCTCAAATGATATACAAAGAAAAGAAGTTGTTCATGCATGTGTTTTTTTGGCTCATGCGCGCACACAGATGTGTGGCCTTTTTTTCTTGTTAGAATGAACACATGTGGCGACGTAGTGGGGAACTCGTATTCCATGACCCGCGTGCTGGCGAGCGAGCCAGCGCGCACCACCCCCGCTCCCCTGCACGCCTTCTGGGCCAACCCATGTGGGGGCGAGGTGCCCTATGTTTTTTTCGAGATTTCACAAAAAGTTCTGATTTTCAAAATAAATCCGCGGATTAAAAAATAAGTTCACCGAATTCAAAAGTAGTTCTTGAATTCAAAAAAAATCACGATTTCAAAAGAATGAAAATTTTGAATTTTAATGAAAAACACTTTATGATTTTTTTTGTATTTTCTGCACAAATTTTGAATTTGATAAACATTTTTTGAACTTGAGGAACAAATTTTTTATTCAAGCACATTTAAAAAAAGATGAACAAATTTTGAATTTAATGCACATCTAATCTGTGAACAAATTTCGAATTCAATGAAAAAATTAATTCGATGAACATTTTTTTACATTGATGAATGAAAAAATGTTCATGAACTTGAAAAGAAATTCACAAGGTAAAGAAGAGAAAGTAAAAGAAAAAAGGAAAAAAATTAAAACGAAAAAAATGAAGAATAAAAGGAAGGAAAAAACCAGAAAAATGGTCCGACCCATATGAACACCCAGGGCGCGAGGTGGGTGCACTCCAGGTCGATCGCGGGGGACCGCGTGCCGAATAGGGGATTCCCCGACGTGGTGTGCTAGAAACAAACCAAACCAGGCCCAACAGGATCACACTGAGGAGACAATGAGTCTAAACCCTATTCAGCGTCTTAAGCGCCACTTATAGCGTTCTGGCAAACCTGGTCCACACCCCCGTTCAACCTTGTGCTTGGCCCATTTAATATATATTTTCTTAGTTCGCACCGTATGCCACGCGCACCAAGTTCCTGTTCGGCTGGTCCATGTAGTTTTTATATAACCGGTTTTGTGAACCTTGTAAAAGGTTCCAACCTTTTTGTAAAAATAAGTCAACACTTTAAAAAAATATGGAAACTTTTTAAAATTGCAACATGCATTTTCTTCCTGCAACACTTAACCATACTTTCACTTTTCCTTTTTTTGTAAATGGGATATGCATAAAAACTTGTAAAATAGTTTTCTCTCAAAAGATATACATTTTTTTAGTCTCTCAAAAGATATACATAGAAAGAAGTTTTTCATACATATGTCTTTTTGGCCTTTTTTAGGGGTATTTTTTTTGGCTAATGCGCCCACACAGATGCGTAGTTTTTTTTTTGTATTTAGAACGAACACATGTGGCGACGTGGGGTGCTAGAAACAACCAAACAGTAAAACATACTAGAAGGCCCAGCACAATAAGTGGTAAAGCCCCCCAAAATATTACAGAAAGCCGAAAACCAGGCCCAACAAGATCATACAGATTTTACTTTTTTTTTGAGAAAACAAGATCATACAGATGACTCAATCACGAGACAACGAGGCCAAACCCTCTGAGAGTCCCTAAAAGACGCCCATGTGCTTCAAGGAGCTGTGGCTTCGCACAGGTTGATCCAACTGGACCGCAGTTTAACTAAAAAAAGGCAATGCAGAGACACTTAGCATTCCGGCACTGTACATCTGGTTAACTGTAGGAACGCATTTTTTTGCCGGTTTTTATTTCGAACATTTTATGAAAATATTAATATATATACGGAAGAAATTTTGAATACACATTGAACATTTTTTACAAAAAAATAAGATTTATTTTGTAAAAACAATGATGAACAAATCATACACAATGAATATTTTGTAGCATATGTTGAACAATTTCTTAATATATGGTGAACAAATTTCAAATACACAGTGAATATTTTGTAATATAGGTTGAATAATTTCTTTAACATACGAAGAACATTTTGTAATACACGATGAAATTTTTTCTAATGATGGTGAACTTTTTTATAATATATGGTAGACATTTTCTTAATACACGGTGACCTTTTATATAAATAGGAAAAAAAGAGACGGAAAAAAAGAAAAAGAAACAGTAAAAAAATAAAAAAAATGAAAGGAAAAAAGGAACCAAAAGAGAAAAATAAAAATAAACTGGAAAAACAATTGAAAACCGACAAAACAGCTAAACCAAGAAGAAAAACGAAAACAAACCTGCAGGAAACAGTTATGGAAACATCAGCGAACATTTTTCAAATTCACGAACATCTTTTGAAATTTCATCAAAAAATACAAATGCCTAAACTTTTTCTAATTTCTTTGATTCTTTAAAAAGTGAACGGGCAACAGTCGACTCCACATAAATAATGTATGCACTGCTGTCCGGAGTAGCGTTGTTACAAATGAGAAAAGGTTGGAGGCATCGCAAGAGAGCGAGTTCGAATGGTCAACTGGCGACCGGTCAACCGGTCAACCATCATCTTTTTTTAGACACTCTCGCCAAGCTTTATTCAAATCTCCAAAATGTTTACAGGTAAGAATAGCAGCTCCCTTGGTTGGCCTAACCATACATGCCTACCAAACCCGAGAGTTAAAACGTGTTTAGCGAGATTGTGAGCCTTGAAATTCGAGCTTCTAGACTCATGAACGATATTACATACCGAAAAACACCGTGAGCGATCTATTATTTCATGTACTATGGCACCATGCTCACCCGCTGAATTTTGCTTGATGTTGTTCACCACTGTCTTGCAATCTGACGCAATTTGAATTAGATTGACATAGAGATCTTCTGCAATTGCTTGTCCTTCATGAATAGCTAGAGCTTCCAGCGTGGTTGGATCTGAGATAAATCTGAAATTGATTGCTGAAGCTCCCAAAAATTTGCCACCTTGATCTGTGCAAACCACCGCTACTGCTCCATGCTCTCCCTCTCTTCCTACTGCTGCATCAACATTTATTTTGGCCAATCCTTCAGGTGGGGGCAGCCACACCAATGGCCTCGCAATAGGGACATTGATCTTCACCGGGGCTTTCTTCTCAATGATCTCAAGATCCTTCAGAAAATAATTGATGAAAGAATGCGTGGCAAAAGGAGTTTGAAAAATGTCTTCATGGATCACTTTCCTTCTTGCTCGCCAAATCGCCCACAATATCCATATGGGTGAAATCATCATGCTCCAGTCTGTCATACATCGTGAAAATCCAGTTTTTCGCGTTCATCGTCGGATTATTATGCATGCATTCCACTGTATCTTCAGAAGACAAAGACCACACACTTCTTGCCATGGGACAATCTATGAGGTCAACCATCACCTGTTCGAAGGAAGCCAGGCGAGTGAGAGAGCAGCTCCGCCCACTGGCCGACGCGAGAAGGAGCGCGCGAGCACCAATTTGTCAACCGCCGCAATGGGCATCGACTAGGAGCACTCGATAACCAGAAACGACACACATCAAACGCAGGCAAATTTGACAGTTTTTACCTGTGGACAAAAAGAATTCACAAACTAAACTCGTTTGAAAAAAAATTCACCCAGCTGACCGTTTTGATTGGCGTCCGACACGCAGACGCCACACCCTACGGTGCAGCGCCTATCCTGTAGGCATTGCACGTCTGGCCAGCGTGGCACCCCTGGGGCCTGCACCGAGCAGTGCAACGCCTCAGAGCTAGGCGCCACACCTGTAATGTGCAGCGCCTAGCCCTTAGGCGCTGCACTGTGACTTAGAGGCAGCCGCCTGCTCTCCCTCCCCCCACCCCACCCCATTTGTGCAGTTACAAGTTACAGAAGCAGCGGCGCTGGCGGCTTCCTCCTCTCCCCCTCTCAACCCTCTCTCCCAGATCTGAACCAGATCCTTCAGATCTGACGTTTTGGTTCGTGGATTTCGTCATCAATCCATCCTAGAAGGTACTCTCCTCCGATCCCCTTCTTTCTATCCAGAAAATGTATCTTATTTTGAAGATTTGTGAAACCTTTGTTTGATTGGATTAGAATCTTGCATGTATATAGATTTGTGGGATTTAAGATTTGTAGATGATTTGTAATTATTTTATAACCCTAGTTTAGTTTATTTCTATTGAAAAAAATGTGCTTCTATGTTGAAAACCTAGATTGTTAAGATGAACCTTATACATGTCTAGATGTTTGTGTTGATGTTTTTTTAGATGAGTTAGATGAAATCCTAGATTCGTATTGACAAGAATGATTTGGATATGTTGAGATGTTATTTTACATGAAACCATTATAGAACCCTATATTATTTTGGACACATATGTTTTTGTGATGATTGTTGGCATGCTTTGATTGTAGATATTACATTATTATTAGATTTTCTTTTTATTTTGTACCAATTGTAGGCATGTTTTTTGTGTTGATTGTTGGCATGCTTTGATTAGGAAGCACAGGGAGTTAGCTAACGTATGTTTATCGTTTGAAATTTGTGGGATGGTTTGGCTTCTCGATGATCACTATGACACTCGACACCGGGCCTACTTTATGTCGGTTGAGCAACGGGTAATAATGAAAGTGGCCGGTATTATGAATTTTGTGTTTATTTCAAACACAAATGCCCCATATGTTATATTCTGATTTGCTTGTTTGTAGGAGCTTCAACCTCTGAAGATTCGGTCTCACGGGTCACCCTTGGGGGGGATGCGCTATGATGAGCGGTACACACCGTACATAAGGGAGACAGGACTCCTCCCTTTCATTCAGTTGGTCAGTCGGTCGACGCCGAACCTCAATGCTGCAGCAATCACCGCGCTTGTTGATCGTTGGAGGCCGGAGACACACAGTTTCCATCTTCGGACCGGGGAGATGACCGTGACGCTCCAGGATATTGCTATGATCGCCGGTCTTCCTATCGAGGGGAATCCTCTTTGTATGAGCACCGATTCTGATGGGTGGCGCGAGTAGATGCACGCCCTTATCGGTATGGTTCCTCCAGAGCCTCCGGAACCAGAAGGAGACAAGAAGAGGGAAAGAGTCGCAGCCGGTGCTCCTTTCACCTGGATTGCATGGAACTTTGGGAATTGCCCTGACGATGCTAATGATGATGAGGTCAATACATATGCTCGTGTGTACATGTGGTACGTTATATCCAGGACTATGTTTGCTGACGGCACAGGCAAGAATGCTCCATGGATGTGGCTGAAGGCATTGACAGTCTTCGATAGCAAATGGAGTTGAGGTTCGACGACACTGGCTTACTTATATAGACAGGTAGGGAGTTGTTTCTTTTCACTTTGTTGCTACATTATGAATGCGATCTTCCTGTTAATTCAACCATGTTTTCTTTTATGTGCAGTTGGATGAAGCCTGGTGTAGGACCTCAAAGGACGGATGTATTGGTGGTTGTATGCTCGTACTTTCTGTATGGAGCTGGGAGCAATTGCCGGTTGGACGACCGAAGACCGTGAAGTACGAGGATCGGGACGACAAAGACGACCCACTACGGTTCCCCACTTGGGCTTACAAGTGGGATGTGTTAAATGAGACGACGGATGATCCCTCGGTCATGTACAAGCAGTACACGAGCGAGTTGGACACGATTACGGCTGAGCAGGTGACTTGGCATTGCATCATTCATTCTCATGCTTTTATCGTAACTCGACATCAATATTTCCTTGTTGTACGCTATGTTACAGGTGGAATGGGAGCCTTATGGAAAAGGGGATGCATTTGGTAACCCCAGAGAGTTCGTGCTGAATCTGATGTGCCTTAGGGATAGGGATCTTTGGCAAATGCGGTGCCCACTCATATGCAACTGGGCGGTTGAGCTTTCACATGCCACATCGGGTGTTCCGCCAGTTTGGTTTGTTCCAGCCGCACCCACCGGAGTGGGAGGACACGGAAAAGTTGCTACACGGGTAAGAGAATGAACCTTGTGAATTTAGCAGCTTTTCGGCAGTTTCGATGGTGCTAATATTTTGTTTTCTAACATGCAGGTTGGATAGGAGAAAGCAGCGCAAGATCAAGGACTGGGCCAAGAATCACAGGAAGTATGTCATACAGTTCATGTTGGGGAACGTAGTATTTCAAAAAAAAATTACCTACGATCATGCAAGATCTATCTATGTGATGCATAGCAACGAGCGGGAGAGTGTGTCCACATACCCTCGGAGACCGAAAGCGGAAGCGTTAAGTAACGTGGTTGATGTAGTCGAACGTCTTCACGATCCAACCGATCAAGTACCGAACGCACGGCACCTCCGCGATCTGCACACGTTCAGCTCGGTGACGTCCCTCGTACTCTTGATCCAGCTGAGGCCGAGGGAGAGTTTCATCAGCACGACGGCGTGATGACGGTGATGATGAAGTTACCGACGCAGGGCTTCGCCTAAGCGCTACAACGATATGACCGAGGTGGTAATCTGTGGAGGGGGGCGCCGCACACGGCTAAGACAACTGCCAACTTGTGTGTCTATGGGGTGCCCCCCTCCCCCGTATATAAAGGAGGGGAGGAGGAGAGGGCCGGCCCTCATAGGGCGCGCCCAAGGGGGGGAGTCCTACTCCCACTAGGAGTAGGTTTCCCCCTTTCCTAGTAGGAGTAGGAGAAGAAGGAAGAAGGAGAGATGGAGAAGGAAAGGGGGGCTGGCCCCCCACCCCAATTCGGATTGGGCTTGGGGGGGGGGGCGGCGCGCCCTCCACCTGGCCGCCTTCTCCTCTCTTCCACTAAGGCCCAATAAGGCCCATTGACTCCCCGGGGGGTTTCGGTAACCTCCCGGTACTCCGGAAAATGCCCAAACTCATCCGGAACCATTCCGGTGTCCAAACATAGCCTTCCAATATATCGATCTTTATGTCTTGAGCATTTCGAGACTCCTCGTCATGTCCGTGATCATATACGGGACTCTGAACTACCTTCGGTACGTCAGAACACAGAAACTCATAATACCGATCGTCATCGAACGTTAAGCATGCGGACCCTACGGGTTCGAGAACTATGTAGGCATGACCGAGACTCATCTCCGGTCAATAACCAATAGCGGAACCTGGATGTTCATATTGGCTCCCACATATTCTACGAAGATCTTTATCGGTCAAACCGCATAACAACATACGTTGTTCCCTTTGTCATCGGTATGTTACTTGCCCGAGATTTGATCGTCGGTATCTCAATACCTAGTTCAATCTCGCTACCGGCAAGTCTCTTTACTCGTTCCGTAATGCATCATCCCGCAACTAACTCATTAGTCACATTGCTTGCAAGGCTTATAGTGATGTGCATTATCGAGAGGGCCCAGAGATACCTCTCCGACAATCGGAGTGACAAATCCTAATCTCGATCTATGCCAACTCAACAAACACCATCGGAGACACCTGTAGAGCATCTTTATAATCACCCAGTTACGTTGTGACATTTGATAGCACATAAAGTGTTCCTCCGGTATTCGGGAGTTGCATAATCTCATAGTCATAGGAACATGTATAAGTCAGGAAGAAAGCAATAGCAACAAACTAAACGATCATCGTGCTAAGCTAACGGATGGGTCAAGTCAATCACATCATTCTCTAATGATGTGATCCCGTTAATCAAATGACAACTCATGTCTATGGCTAGGAAACTTAACCATCTTTGATTCAAAGAGCTAGTCAAGTAGAGGCATACTAGTGACACTCTGTTTGTCTATGTATTCACACATGTGCTAAGTTTCCGGTTAATACAATTCTAGCATGAATAAGAAACATTTATCATGATATAAGGAAATATAAATAACAACTTAATTATTGCCTCTAGGGCATATTTCCTTTAGTCTCCCACTTGCACTAGAGTCAATAATCTAGATTATACAGTAATGATTCTAACACCCATGGAGTCTTGGTGCTGATCATGTGTTTGCTCGTGAGAGAGGCTTAGTCAATGGGTCTGCAACATTCAGATCCGTATGTATCTTGCAAATCTCTATGTCTCCCTCCTTGACTTGATCGCGGATGGAATTGAAGCGTCTCTTGATGTGCTTGGTTCTCTTGTGAAATCTGGATTCCTTTGCCAAGGCAATTGCACCAGTATTGTCACAAAAGATTTTCATTGGACCCGATGCACTAGGTATGACACCTAGATCGGATATGAACTCCTTCATCCAGACTCCTTCATTTGCTGCTTCCGGAGCAGCTATGTACTCCGCTTCACACGTAGATCCCGCCACGACGCTTTGTTTAGAACTGCACCAACTTACAGTTCCACCATTCAATATAAATATGTATCCGGTTTGTGACTTAGAGTCATCCGGATCAGTGTCAAAGCTTGCATCGACGTAACCATTTACGACGAGCTCTTTGTCACCTCCATAAACGAGAAACATATCCTTAGTGCTTTTCAGGATGTTCTTGACCACTGCCCAGTGATCGTCTCCTGGATTACTTTGGTACCTCCCTGCTAAACTAATAGCAAGGCACACATCAGGTCTGGTACACAACATTGCATACATGATAGAACCTATGGCTGAAGCATAGGGAATGACTTTCATTTTCTCTCTATCTTCTGCATTGGTCAGGCATTGAGTCTGACTCAACTTCACACCTTGTAACACAGGCAAGAACCCTTTCTTTGCTTGATCCATTTTGAACTTCTTCAAAACTTTATCAAGGTATGTGCTTTGTGAAAGTCCAATTAAGCGTCTTGATCTATCTCTATAGATCTTGATGCTCAATATATAAGCAGCTTCACCGAGGTCTTTCATTGAAAAACTCTTATTCAAGTATCCTTTTATGCTATCCAGAAAGTCTATATCATTTCCAATCAACAATATGTCATCCACATATAATATTAGAAATGCTACAGAGCTCCCACTCACTTTCTTGTAAATACAGGCTTCTCCAAAAGTCTGTATAAAACCATATGCTTTGATCACACTATCAAAACGTTTATTCCAACTCCGAGATGCTTGCACCAGTCCATAAATGGATCGCTGGAGCTTGCACACTTTGTTAGCATCCTTTGGATTGATAAAACCTTCGGGTTGCATCATATACAACTCTTCTTCCAGAAATAAATTCAGGAATGCAGTCTTTACATCTATTTGCCAAATTTCATAATCATAAAATGCAGCAATTGCTAACATGATTCGAACGGACTTAATCATCGCTACGGGTGAGAAGGTCTCATCGTAGTCAACTCCTTGAAGTTGTCGAAAACCTTTCGCAACAAGTCGAGCTTTGTAGATAGTAACATTACCATCAGCGTCAGTCTTCTTCTTGAAGATCCATTTATTCTCTATGGCTTGCCGATCATCGGGCAAGTCAACCAAAGTCCACACTTTGTTCTCATATATGGATCCCATCTCAGATTTCATGGCCTCAAGCCATTTCGTGGAATCTGGGCTCATCATCGCTTCCTCATAGTTCGTAGGTTCGTTATCGTCAAGTAACATGACCTCCAGAACCGGATTACCGTACCACTTTGGTGCGGATCTTACTCTGGTTGACCTATGAGGTTCAGTAGTAACTTGATCTGAAGTTACATGATCATCATGATTAGCTTCCTCACTAATTGGTGTAGGAGCCACTGGAACTGATTTCTATGATGAACTACTTTCCAATAAGGGAGCAGGTACAGTTACCTCATCAAGTTCTACTTTCCTCCCACTCACTTCTTTTGAGAGAAACTCCTTCTCTAGAAAGGATCCATTCTTAGCAACGAATGTCTTTCCTTCGGATCTGTGATAGAAGGTGTACCCAACAGTCTCCTTTGGGTATCCTATGAAGACACATTTCTTCGATTTGGGTTCGAGCTTATCAAATTGAAGCTTTTTCACATAAGCATCGCAACCCCAAACTTTAAGAAACGACGGGTTTCTTGCCAAACCACAGTTCATAAGGTGTCGTCTCAACGGATTTAGATGGTGCCCTATTTAACGTGAATGCAGCCGTCTCTAAAGCATAACCCCAAAACGATAGCGGTAAATTAGTAAGAGACATCATAGATCGCACCATATCTAATAAAGTGCTGTTACGACGTTCGGACACACCATTACGCTGTGGTGTTCCGGGTGGCGTGTGTTGCGAAACTATTCCGCTTTGTTTCAAATGAAGACCAAACTCGTAACTCAAATATTCTCCTCCACGGTTAGATCGCAGAAACTTTATTTTCTGGTTACGATGATTTCCACTTCACTCTGAAATTCTTTGAACTTTTCAAATGTTTCAGACTTATGTTTCATCAAGTATATACCCATATCTGCTCAAATCATCTGTGAAGGTCAGAAAATAACGATACCCGCCGCGAGCCTCTATATTCATAGGACCACATACATCAGTATGTATGATTTCCAATAAATCTGTTGCTCGTTCCATTGTTCCGGAGAATGGAGTTTTAGTCATCTTGCCCATGAGGCATGGTTTGCAAGTACCAAGTGATTCCAAAAGTCCATCAGAGTGGAGTTTCTTCATGCGCTTTACACCAATATGACCCAAACGGCAGTGCCACAAATAAGTTGCACTATCATTATCAACTCTGCATCTTTTGGCTTCAATATTATGAATATGTGTGTCACTACAATCGAGATTCAACAAAAATTGACCACTCGTCAAGGGTGCATGACCATAAAAGATATTACTCATATAAATAGAGCAACCATTATTCTTGGATTTAAATGAATAACCGTCTCGCATCAAACAAGATCCAGATATAATGTTCATGCTTAATGCTGGCACCAAATAACAATTATTTAGGTCTAAAACTAATCCCGAAGGTAGATGTAGAGGTAGTGTGCCGACGGCGATAACATCGACTTTGGAACCATTTCCCACGCGCATCGTCACCTCGTCCTTAGCCAATCTTCGCTTAATCCGCAGTCCCTGTTTCGAGTTGCAAATATTAGCAACAGAACCAGTATCAAATACCCATGCACTATTGCGAGCATTAGTAAGGTACATATCAATAACATGTATATCACATATACCTATGTATATCACATATACCTTTGTTCACCTTGCTGTCCTTCTTATCTGCCAAATACTTGGGGCAGTTCCGCTTCCAGTGACCAGTCTCTTTGCAGTAGAAGCACTCAATCTCAGGCTTAGGTCCAGACTTGGGCTTCTTCACTTGAGCAGCAAATTGCTTGTCGTTCTTCTTGAAGTTCCCCTTCTTCCCTTTACCCTTTTTCTTGAAACTGGTGGTCTTGTTGACCATCAACACTTGATGCTCCTTCTTGATTTCTACCTCCGCAGGCTTTAGCATTGCGAAGAGCTCGGGAATCGTCTTATCCATCCCTTGCATGTTATAGTTCATCACGAAGCTTTTGTAGCTTGGCGGCAGTGATTGAAGAACTCTGCCAATGACACTATCAACTAGAAGATTAACTCCCAGCTGAGTCAAGTGATTATGATACCCAGATATTTTGAGTATATGCTCACTGACAGAACTATTCTCCTCCATTTTGCAGCTATAGAACTTATTGGAGACTTCATATCTCTCAATCCGGGCATTTGCTTGAAATATTAACTTCAACTCCTGGAACATCTCATATGCTCCATGACGTTCAAAACATCGTTGAAGTCCCGCCGTAAAGCATGGCACACTGAACTATCGAGTAGTCATCAGCTTTGCTCAGCCAGGCGTTCACAACGTCTGGTGTTGCTCCTGCAGCGGGTCTTGCACCTAGCGGTGCTTCCAGGACGTAATTCTTCTGTGCAGCAATGAGGATAATCCTCAAGTTACGGACCCAGTCTGTGTAGTTGCTACCATCATCTTTCAACTTAGCTTTCTCTAGGAACGCATTAAAATTCAAAGGAACAGTAGCACGGGCCATTGATCTACAACAACATAGACATGCAAAATACTATCAGGTACTAAGTTCATGATAAATTAAAGTTCAATTAATCATATTACTTAAGAACTCCCACTTAGATAGACATCCCTCTAATCATCTAAGTGATCACGTGATCCAAATCAACTAAACCATGTCCGATCATCACGTGAGATGGAGTAGTTTTCAATGGTGAACATCACTATGTTGATCATATCTACTATATGATTCACGCTCGACCTTTCGGTCTCAGTGTTCCGAGGCCATATCTGCATATGCTAGGCTCGTCAAGTTTAACCCGAGTATTCCGCGTGTGCAAAACTGGCTTGCACCCGTTGTATGTGAACGTAGACCTTATCACACCCGATCATCACGTGGTGTCTCGGCACGACGAACTTTCGCAACGGTGCATACTCAGGGAGAACACTTGTACCTTGAAATTTAGTGAGAGATCATCTTATAATGCTACCGCCGAACTAAGCAAAATAAGATGCATAAAGGATAAACATCACATGCAATCAATATAAGTGATATGATATGGCCATCATCATCTTGTGCCTTTGATCTCCATCAGCAAAGCACCGTCATGATCACCATCGTCACCGGCGCGACACCTTGATCTCCATCGTAGCATCATTGTCGTCTCGCCAACTATTGCTTCTACGACTATCGCTACTACTTAGTGATAAAGTAAAAACAATTACAGGGCGATTGCATTGCATACAATAAAGCGACAACCATATGGCTCCTGCCAGTTGCCGATAACTCTGTTACAAAACATGATCATCTCATACAATAAAATTTAGCATCATGTCTTGACCATATCACATCACAACATGCCCTGCAAAAACAAGTTAGACGTCCTCTACTTTGTTGTTTGCAAGTTTTACATGGCTGCTACGGGTTGAGCAAGAACCGTTCTTACCTACGCATCAAAACCACAACGATTTTTCGTCAAGTGTGATGTTTTAACCTTCAACAAGGATCGGGCGTAGTCACACTCGATTCAACTAAAGTTGGAGAAACTGACACCCGCCAGCCATCTATGTGCAAAGCACGTCGGTAGAACCAGTCTCGTGTAAGCGTACGCGTAATGTCGGTCCGGGTCGCTTCATCCAACAATACCGCCGAATCAAAGTATGACATGCTGGTAAGCAGTATGACTATTATCGCCCACAACTCTTTGTGTTCTACTCGTGCATATAACATCTACGCATAGACCTGGCTCGGATGCCACTGTTGGGGAACGCAGTATTTCAAAAAATTTACCTACGATCACGCAAGATCTATCTATGTGATGCATAGCAACGAGCGGGAGAGTGTGTCCACGTACCCTCGTAGACCGAAAGCGGAAGCGTTAAGTACCGCAGTTGATGTAGTCGAACGTCTTCGCGATCCAACCGATCAGGTACCGAACGCACGGCACCTCCGCGATCTGCACACGTTCAGCTCGGTGACGTCCCTCGTACTCTTGATCCAGCTAAGGCCGAGGGAGAGTTTCGTCAGCATGACGGCGTGATGACGGTGATGATGAAGTTACCGGCGCAGGGCTTCGCCTAAGCGCTACAACGATATGACCGAGGAGGTAATCTGTGGAGGGGGGCACCGCACACGGCTAAGACAACTGTCAACTTGTGGGTCTATGGGGTGCCCCCCTCCACCGTATATAAAGGAGGGGAGGAGGAGAGGGCCGGCCCTCATAGGGCGCGCCCAAGGGGGGGAATCCTACTCCCACTAGGAGTAGGTTTCCCCCTTTCCTAGTAGGAGTAGGAGAAGAAGGAAGAAGGAGAGAGGGAGAAGGAAAGGGGGGCCGGCCCCCCACCCCAATTCGGATTGGGCTTGGGGGCGCGCCCTCCACCTGGCCGCCTCCTCCTCTCTTCCACTGAGGCCCAATAAGGCCCATTAACTCCCCAGGGGGTTTCGGTAACCTCTCGGTACTCCGGAAAATGCCCGAACTCATCCGGAACCATTCCGGTGTCCAAACATAGCCTTCCAATATATCGATCTTTATGTCTCGAGCATTTCGAGACTCCTCGTCATGTACGTGATCATATTTGGGACTCCGAACTACCTTTGTTACATCAAAACAAATAAACTCATAATACCAATCGTCATCGAACGTTAAGCGTGCGGGCCCTACGGGTTCGAGAACTATGTAGACATGACCGAGACTCATCTCCGGTCAATAACCAATAGCGGAACCTGGATGTTCATATTTGCTCCCACATATTCTACGAAAATCTTTATCGGTCAAACCGCATAACAACATATGTTGTTCCCTTTGTCATCGGTATGTTACTTGCCCAAGATTCGATCGTCGGTATCTCAATACCTAGTTCAATTCGTTACCGGCAAGTCTCTTTACTCGTTCCGTAATGCATCATCCCGCAACTAACTCATTAATAACATTGCTTGCAAGGCTTATAGTGATGTGCATTACAGAGAGGGTCTAGACATACCTCTCCGACAATCGGAGTGACAAATCCTAATCTCGATCTATGCCAACTCAACAAACACCATCGGAGACACCTGTAGTGCATCTTTATAATCATCCAGTTACGTTGTGACGTTTGATAGCACACAAAGTGTTCCTCCGGTATTCAGGAGTTGCATAATCTCATAGTCATAGGAACATGTATAAGTCACGAAGAAAGCAATAGCAACAAACTAAACGATCATCGTGCTAAGCTAACGGATGGGTCAAGTCAATCACATCATTCTCTAATGATGTGATCCCGTTAATCAAATGACAACTCATGTCTATGGCTAGGAAACTTAACCATCTTTGATTCAACGAGCTAGCAAGTAGAGGCATACTAGTGACACTCTGTTTGTCTGTGTATTCACACATGTACTAAGTTTCCGGTTAATACAATTCTAGCATGAATAATAAACATTTATCACTATATAAGGAAATATAAATAACAACTTTATTATTGCCTCTAGGGCATATTTCCTTCAGTTCACGCTTAGTGTGGAGCAAGCTAAGGCTGGAAAAGGATCCAAGTTCCCGATCGCGTTCAACAACTACCTCACATGGTTTCTTGCAAGTAGCCGTGTGGAGATATGCAAGCCGACGTATAATGAGGATATTTTGGAAGAGCTGCACTGCATGGTGTGGCGCCTTGCACGTAGGCGTTGCACATCTGGACAAATGTCCAGAGAGCAACAGAAAGCTACAACCAGAAACATCGCGGTGTGGTGCCTAGCTCTGAGGCGCCACACCATACAGTGCAACGCCTCTGTGCTAGGCGCCACACAAGGACTTAGCGAGCTTTTTGGCAGAGAAGTGGCTGCAACCTTCTGTTGCTCTCTGGATAGCTTGTCCAACTGTGTGACGCCTAGCCCTGAGGCGCCACACTGCACGATGTGGTGCCTGGCAGTTAGGCGTTGCACATGTGGACAAATGTTCAGACCAAAATAGAGTGTATTGAACTATTGCCGTCACGGGTAATGCACGTGCACCCTTGAGCACCCTATTGAAGCATTTGGCCATATTGCTTGTCATTTGACCATATCTCCGACCATCTTCATCAAAAGCATGTGCCCACTTGTTCCTTTTTTGAATGTGCCTATTGAGAAAGTCTTGACCCCCGGGATCAAGTTTTTTGTGTGCGAGCAATTTGTTGTACAAGTAGGAGAACCGCTTGTCGGAGAAAACGAGACAACAATCTTGAAGATCATCGGCCAACTCCTTAAGGCCACATGCCCTATAGAAGTTCGAACAAAAGTGCCTCATGCACCATCGATGGTGCAACGGAGCATGACCGGGAATGTCAATGTCCACCCCGTTAAGAATTCCTTGATGGCGATCCGATATGACACAAGTTTCCCTTTGAGCGGGTAACACCTTCGTCCTCAAAAGACGGAAAAACCACTCCCAGTTGTCATTGTTCTCCACCTCAACCAAAGCAAATGCCAATGGCAACACCCGGTTATTGTCATCACTTGCTATCGCAACCAACAAGGTGCCCTTGTATTGTGCCGTCAAGAACATGCCATCAACGGCGATGACCGGCCGACAGTGTTCGAAAGCCCTCATGCATTGCTCGAACGCCCAAAATGCACAGCCAAATACTCGGACGGTCCTTCCGTCATGAACCGTTGTTTTTCCCCATGAGGCTCGACCACATGAACCATGCCCGGGTTAGTGGCGGCCATGGCTAACAACAACCTAGGGATTCGGTTGTATGCTTCCTCCCAATTACCATACAACATCTTAAATGCGGCTTACTTCGCCTTCCATGCCTTGTCGTATTTCACCTTGTAATGAAAGATGGCTTTCACAAGGTCCATGACATGTTGGATGCTCATTGTTGGAAGTGTGGATATTGAGTTGGAAATCCTGTAAGCGATGAACTCGGACGTGAGTTGTCTTTGGTATTGGGAGACAACCTTGCCATCCACCCTCTTGCCTCGGCACATGTGACTTGGTACACAACTCACTACGTGCCAAGTGGGACCTCCTTTCCATGGTCTTGAACGCACAATCCATGGCCATTTTTTCTCTTCACATGCAACCGTGTAGCACACATTAACGTCCGAGTTCACCACCTTGTGTGGACGATAATGCATAACCGAGTAGTTGTCGAGCCACATCTTCAATTCCAAGAAGGTTTGGAACTTAGACCCGCGAGAAATCCTGTTCTTGTCGTCTTCCAAATCACGGTGAGAACTTGGCCTAACTCCAAAAGATATACCTTGGCCACCATCTACCACGGCTTCATCCACGAGACTAACATCCTTGAACAATGTAGTCCGATGATCCCGCCCGAATACCTTCTCGAAAGCTTCGGCCTCCTTTACCGTGAACCCCCTCCTCATCAACTTGTTCGTCGGGACCTTCATCATCTGAATCCGATGCATAGCCACGCGAATAAGGGATGGAATGGTCCATTGTCTCTTGTACATGATATTTGTCGAGATCACCCACATTGTTGTCATGTAGATCAATTTCATTGTCATCGTCCGCATACTCATCATTCTCCTCTTGTAAAGCTTCATTTTGGTTGTTTGGAAACGGGCTCAATATTGGCCTCACTTGTTGGGTCAAAGGAGGTTCAACAATTTCATCTCGGTTCAAGGGTGGGGGGCTACTAGCAACCAAGGGGGAGGGGTTCCGGTTCATGTTCAAATGCAAACTTGAATCAACCTTCTTCGTAGCAAATAACTCAAGAGCCTTGTCTAGTGATTCGGCCACCGTCTCCGTGTATGCAACCCAACGTTTCTCGGAGTTCACACGTATTGTCTTCCAACTGATGTGCATTCCAAAACCAACATTATGCCTTCCCTCCAACTCACCGATATCACTAGGGTCCATCCAATTCAAATCTTTCCTCACTTGTTCCAAGACCTCCGCATAGCTAGGACTACTATCAAACACCATGTCAAGCTCATCCGGGTCCGGTTCAATATTGCCTTTCAAGATGGCTTCTTTGTCCACATGATGAACAAACACACATGTTCTTCCCATCCCTATAAGCATTCAAACAACAAAACGTAACATATCTTCCGTAAGTACTAATCCAAAGATTAACACGGAATACAAACCCTAACATAGATATGAAACAACAACCCTAACCCCCCAACATAACAACACCCATAACCCTAACCCTAACATACTAACAAGCCTAACCCTAGCACCAACATAACAACACCCATAAGAATAACCCTAACATACTAACAACCCTAATCATAGGAAATTGGCAAACAAACATCTCATATCTCCATACAAATCTCTAGATCCATAAAGACTAGGGTTTCCCCAAACTAGCAACCAATGAGCAAATGTTAACATTTCTTGGATCAAAACAAGGAGATCAGAGGAGACTACCTTGAGGGAGGGATTGGGTTCGAAATCCACGGACAAAATCTTCAAATTTGGAAGATTTGGAGAAAGATTTGAGAGGGGGAGAGGGGGCAAATCTCGTGAGGATGGGGTTGGGGGTTGGAGTGTGGGGGGGGGGGCGTGGGGGAAGGGGGCCAGCCAGCCAACTAGTAACAGCATGTGCAGCGCCCAACAGCTAGGCGCTGCACGTAACAAGTGTGGCACCTAGCAATTAGGCGCTGCACATTACATGTGTGTGGCGTCTAGCTCTGAGGCATTGCACTGCTCGGTGCGGGCCCCATGGGTGCCACGCTGGTCAGATGTGCAACACCTGCAAGATAGGCGCTGCACGGTAGGATGTGGCGCCTGCGTGTCCTGAGTGAATTTTTTTTTGAACCAATTCATTTTGTGAATTGTTTTAATGAATTGTTTTCATCTACAGGTCAAAATTGTCAAATTTGCCGCAAACGTACAAAGTGCGGATAGACAATGGGGGACGGGATCACAGTTTGATGGTGATGTCACCTTAGATGTGCTATAACAAAATTACATCTAGATGTGCCCTAGTCAAGTCCATTAACAATTTAGGTTTCTCCAGCTGTGTGGTACCACAACTTCTTATTCGCAACAAAAAAAAGTGGCACCACAACTTCTTCACTCCATAGCACGCTCTCGGCTTCATCCCAGCTATTGGATGAGATCTTCCATCTCAAGAAGCCGAGGGTTGTTTGCAGTAAATTGAGACCTTTAAATTCAAAATTTTGAAATCCCAAACGTAAAGAGGAAAAGGTGCCCGGACCACCAAAAGTCCTATTCTAATCCCGAGCTCAGATGAACCCTAATAAACAGTAAAATTGAAAATAAATAGTAAACAAATTCAAAAAATTCTGTTTTTTTTGGTAAACTTTGACAAATGTTTTGTATGCTTGCAAAATTTCAGCATGAAATGACACTCGTGAAAGTCATGGCAAGAAGAAAAAAAATCAACACTCCTAAATGTTTACAAAACTAGAATTTTTGGAGCATCGATTTTTTTTTTTTTGCCACAACTTCCACGAATGTTATTTAGTGCTGAAGTTTTGCAAGCACACAAAACATTTGTCAAAGTTTACAAAAAAAAAATCAGAATTTTTTGATTTTATTTTCCTGTTCATGAGGGAGCATTTGAGCTCAGAAGCAGATACTCCACATCCCGGACCACCCCCATTGTTCGACATCATTATTAAGAGTAAAGATGGAGATAAAGAAACATGTGGGCTATGTCAGGAGCATACGCCTCCACAGCTCTTCCTGGGAAATACAAGCAGTCAAAGATTCCATTATCATTTAGGACAGAGGTGATGAAGCGTCCCCCCACTGACACTGTTGCGTTGCATTTGCATAGCTTGCACTGCCAGGCAAACAATTAACATGCTGGTGCCCACAATGCAGTGTCAGTTTTTTCATGAAAAATGGAACTTTCTGAAACAAGTCAAATGAAACCAACTGTTCACTCAGAAGAAGTATTCATCATACAACAGGGAGGCAGGGAATAGACAAGATTAATAAGTAACTACACAGCAGAATGAACCAATGGAGGAACTAGCAACAGCTCAATCATGTGCAATCTTCTTTAACAAAAGGTAGCTCGCTTGGCCCCGCTATACAGATCAATGAGAAGCACTTTTGTCTCATGGCCTGAACAACGCATATTAAGATTTGACACGCAACATAATCAATGTGTTTATACATCTCAATGCATTTGTGTTGAATGTGGCTGATTATAGAGCTCACAGAATGTCCAAGCTGAAAATGTGTTACCGTCTACCATGTTTTCTTTAACGTGCTACGAGGCTAATAGTCACAGTGTAACATCAATCAAAAGCGCATTTGCCAGAACATGATAAAAAAAGAATATCATGCAAGGCTGATGTGGCCGTGCTGACGGCAGTGATGTCTAGCAATTCTATCAAGCAAAGGGGCAATTATGTTATACTATTTGTATCATAAAGACCAAAGGTAGGTCATCAACACATCTATATGAACAAATATTGGCTTCATTATGTTGACAAACATAAGGAAGTTTGGTGAACCAAACAGTGCCACACCGAACGTAGAGTTGAAACAAACAAAGGGTTGTCAAACAACATAATCAAGCCAATAATAATGTGGCATGGTTTGGTTGTCAACATGTCACACCAACCACAGGATAACTTCATATTTTCTAAAAAATACTGGACCAAACTATGTTCAAATAGGTGACGTTAGTTATCAGACTACCAGTGAATATGTGATTAGGTAATCAGCAACTGTTTGCAACAATTTTGAGCCAATCAGTGGGGGTGTTCAGTCTCATATGTCCTTCTGTTTATTAATTTCAGATGGAAGTTCATCAATGTACCTAATCCGTACTTGTCTGAAAGAATTTATTGCACTTCAATCCCTCCTACCGGAACACCCACTCCAATAGATAGTAGTACCACACACTTCACCAGCCATTCAAACCACAAGATAAAATGGTACCACTGACAATTCAGCATTCATAGTGATAGAGTACAAAAAAAAAACGTAGGTATTTCCATGATTCCTGAATCTGATTGAAAACCAATCTCCCAACAAATAATCATAACCACTAAAAAGATACATTTGCCCACACAGCCCTTGTGTTTTATTAGTAACAGATATGGGTAACATGACTAATCACCACCACCGCTTGCAGATAAATCTACAGAGGTGCAAATACGACACATCACAAACATTTCATGAATTCACACCCGTCGCAAGTTCCTCTAAGCCTCCATTAGCTCACCAATATACAATCACAACCTCAAATGCATTCAATTAGTGGTAGAGGAATTATTCTGAACATTACCTTCAAACAAAAGATTCCAAAATGCAGACATTTTTCAGGAGCTTAGGTTTCTTGGGACCCTGTCACCGTCCGAGCAGAAGAGGTTACCAGCCGTGGAAGATATCGGAGCACTTGCCCTTGAACCAGCGGAGGCCCCTCCGCAGCGAGGACTTCACTTTCCCTTCCACTGAGTAAGCCTTGTAGCTCGCCACCCGCCGCCGCCGCTTCATCTCCGGGTCGCTGAAGCACCACATGTTGGCGCTTCCACCGCCCCCACCTCCCCCTCCGCTGCCGCCGCTCCCCACGCCACCTTCCCTCCTCCCCGGAGGCGGGGGCAGTGCGAGGCGCGGAGGCGGGGGGAGAGGCGGAGGCGCCGTCGTGTAGATCTCGATCCGCCGGTCGCCTGCGCCGGGGAAAGCGCCGTCTTTCTGCGCGGAGGAGAAGTATGCGTTGGCTTGGGGGGCGACGGAGGAGAAGTAACCATTGCCGTGGAAGATGGTGGGGTCCGGGGCCGAGGACGGCGGGGGACGGAGGTCGCGCTGGTAGGGGCGGTGGTAGTCGGCCATGGAGAGGAGCGGGAGGAGGTGGTGGTGGCGGTGGAGATGGGGAGGAAATGGAGTGTTGGGGGAATTCGGAATAGTCGTTTAGCTTTTTGTTTGGAAGGACAGTGGGAGAAAGGGAAAGAAGAGGACACACCAAGAATTTTCATTTCCTTCGGGATGTGGAGTTTTATTTTTCTTATTTCAATCCCTCGGCAAAAAAAAGTGAAAAACCATATACTTCCTCTAGTCCATATTACTTGTCGCAGTTTTAATAGTGACTTGGTGATATAAACCTTGGAAGTTCTGACCTTTCAACAATAAGCACTCCTTGAAGTTGGATGGGTATCGACTTTGACGACTCAACTACATCCTACATTGGACAGTAGACAACGCTACTGATAATCAGTCACTAAGTCAATCTCTTAAAGTTTACGGCACGGTTAATTTAACCATGGAGGTCTAGTTCATGCATGCAGTCGAGGACAACGAATTATAAAAAATAGTAAGCTAAAATGTATAAATAAAGATGAAACATTGGTAGAAGGTGGGGTTCCAAAAAATGGTTTGTTGCAAGGGACATGAGAGTATGCATGAGAAAGGGAAAGAAGTGGAAGCTACAAGAATTTTGGTTTCCTTCCCATGTATGAAATCTTTTTTTCCTGTATATCAATCCCTCGGTAAAAAAAACATATAGGATTTTAATTTGGTGATACACACCTCGAGTGTCCTAGTCATTTAAAGGGAAACACTCCTTTGCATTGGATGGAGATCAACTTTGACGATCCGACTACATCGTACGTCGGACATGAGACGACACGCATTAGCAGTCACCAAGCCATTTCACTTAAAGGTTACCGACAATATCGGATGCACGCCAGCTAACCATGAAGACCTAGTCCATGTGTGCAACCGAGAACAAGTAAGACCTCGTGCTTAAAGAAAGCAAGAACTGTGAAGATATGATGACCTATAAGTATATGGGATCAATCGTAGTCCTTTCAATAAGTAAGAGTGTCAAACCCAACGAGGAGCAGAAGGAAATGACAAGTGGTTTTCAGCAAGGTAATGTCTGCAAGCGCTGAAATTGTAAGTAATAGAGTAGTTTGATAGCAAGATAATTTGTAACGAGCAAATAATGCTAATAGTAACAAAAGTGCAGCAAGGTAGCCCAATCCTTTTAAGGCAAAGAACAGTCCAAAACGGTCTCTTAAGATAAGCAAAGCATTCTTGAGGGTACACGGGAATTTCATCTAGTCACCACTGGTACACGTCGGTGCTATACACACGGTTTTTAACCCCTTTCCGCGACGGCGTTCGGAACCGTCACCTAGTGAGTGTGGGCGATAGGGGGGTGACCCAGAAACCGTCGGGGATATGCCCTCCTGGCACACACGCTCGGCAAAATGAGGTCGTGTGCGACCGGCAAGCACTCAAATACAGAAATACGTACAGTAGTGCTCAAAAAATACAATTATACAGGCGAAATCATTTCTAGTCGTACAAACATCCCACACAGTCAGTCACCGCTAAACATTTCCGTTCGTATATACATCCCACACAGTCACTTCAAGGAAAACGTTTGCGCAAGGTAGCGTAACGCAAACAGTTTTCAAGAGAATGTTGTGTGTGATTGTTCATTGATCCAACACAGTTTATTCCTAGAAACTGTGTGTGTTGCCTGATGTAACGCCCGGATAGTTATGTGATACGTCTCCAACGTATCTATAATTTTTTATTGTTCCATGCTATTATATATATTGTTTTGGATGTTTAATGGGCTTTATTATACACTTTTATATTATTTTTGGGACTAACCTATTAACCGGAGGCCCAACCCAAATTGTTGTTTTTTTTCCTATTTCAGTGTTTCGCAGAAAAAGAATATCAAACGGAGTCCAAATGAAATGAAACCTTCGGGAACGTGATTTTCGGAACAAACGTGATCCAGAGGGCTTGGAGTGGACGTCAAGCAACCAACGAGGAAGCCACGAGGCAGGGGCGCGCGCCTACCCCCTGGGCGCGCCCTCCACCCTCATGGGCCCCTCGTGGCTCCACCGACCTACTTCTTCCTCCTATATATACCTACGTACCCCCAAACCATCGAAGAGCACCCCGAAAACCTAATTCCACCGCCGCAACCTTCTATACCCGTGAGATCCCATCTTGGGGCCTTTTTCGGCGTCCTGCCGGAGGGGGCATTGATCACGGAGGGCTTCTACATCAACACCATAGCCTCTCCGATGATGTGTGAGTAGTTTACCTCAGACCTTCAGGTCCATAGTTATTAGCTAGATGGCTTCTTCTCTCTCTTTGGATCTCAATACAAAGTTCTCCTCGATTCTCTTGGAGATCTATTCGATGTAATCTTCTTTTGCGGTGTGTTTATCGAGATCCGATGAATTGTGGGTTTATGATCAAGATTATCTATGAACAATATTTGAATCTTCTCTGGATTCTTTTATGTATGATTGATTATCTTTGCAAGTCTCTTCGAATTATCAGTTTGGTTTAGCCTACTAGATTGATCTTTCTTGCGATGGGAGAAGTGCTTAGCTTTGGGTTCAATCTTGCGGTGCTCGATCCTAGTGACAGTAGGGGAAACGACACGTATTGTATTGTTGCCATCGAGGATAAAAAGATGGGGTTTATATCATATTGCATGAGTTTATCCCTCTACATCATGTCATCTTGCTTAAAGCGTTACTCCGTTCTTATGAACTTAATACTCTAGATGCATGCTGGATAGCGGTCGATGTGTGGAGTAATAGTAGTAGATGCAGGCAGGAGTCGGTCTACTTGTCACGGACGTGATGCCTATATACATGATCATACTTAGATATTCTCATAACTATGCTCAATTCTATCAATTGCTCGACAGTAATTTGTTCACCCACCGTAATACTTATGCTATCTTGAGAGAAGCCACTAGTGAAACCTATGGCCCCCGGGTCTATTTTCCATCATATTAATCTACCGTTATTTCTATTACCGTTTATTTTGCAATCTTTACTTTTTATCTTTATCATAAAAATACCAAAAATATTATCTTATCATCTCTATCAGATCTCACTTTTGCAAGTGGTCGTGAAGGGATTGACAACCCCTTTATCGCGTTGGTTGCAAGGTTCTTATTTGTTTGTGTAGGTGCAAGGGACTTGAGCATGGCCTCCTACTGGATTGATACCTTGGTTCTCAAAAACTGAGGGAAATACTTACGCTACTTTGTTGCATCACCCTTTTCTCTTCAAGGGAAAACCAACGCAGTGCTCAAGAGGTAGCATTATGCTACAGTGAACCTCTCTAATGATGTCGCGTCACCTCTGTTACTGTTGCTAATCTCGCGTTAGTTCAAAACGTTTCGAATTCAAATTTGAATTTTTGTCAAACATCAAAAGTTTTCAAACACTAAAACTAAAATGTTCGGAGTGTACCAATTATTGCCTAGGTATTTATGGTGAAGGAACCACGTTTTTACAGGATGTCTAAATAATTTAAATTGATTAAAACAGTAGAGAAAATAAAGAAAAAGGAAAAGAATAAAAACAGAAAACAAAACAAGAAAAGAAAGAAACACCCCCCTTCCACTGGGCCAACCGGCCCAGCTAGTCAGCCGGCCAGCCAGCCCACCCACTTCCCTCCATAACCCCCCACCGACGGAAACCCTATCCCCCGTCGCCCCACTCCCCCACCCACGTCGCCCCTCCCCCCGATCCCGATCTGGATCTGGGCATCACCGTCGCCGCCGCCCGAGGACCTCGCCGGACGTCACCGCCGGACTGCCTCCCCTACGTCCGCGTCGTCCCCATCCCCCGCCTCGAACCCCGCTGTCATTTTCCCTACGTTCCCCTCGTGAGCCCCCTCCTCTCCTTCTCCTCGTCCACGACACGCGCACGTACGCGCGCTCACCGCCGTCCCCATCGCCCGCAACAGCCACGCCCGTCCGCCGCTGCTCTCACCGAGCCGCCGCGCCTCTGCGCTCTGCTGCCCGCCTCTGCCTGGCGCTGCGGCCTCGACGCACCCCGTCTTGCGCTGCTCCTACTGCTTCTGCTGCCCGCGGGCTGTGCCGCCGCCGCCCGGCTCCTGCCACTGCACCGCGGCGCCGCTCGGAGGCCCTGCGTCCTTCGCCCCGAGCCCTGCACCGCTCCCCGCCTCCTTCCCATCACCGCGACCGCCCGCAACCCCGCTGCGCTGCCTGCTCCGGCCTACCGCCCCTCCCGCTCGTCCATGCTCGCCGGCTGCTTGCCGCGCCCGCCTGCGCTGCCGCCGCCACAGCTGCTTCGGCCGCCCCGCTCGCGCCGCCCCGCAGCCCCCGCTCGCGTGTTGCTCCGCGCCCGCTTGGCCACTCGCCAGCCCGGCCGCGCCACCCCCGCCGCCTTGGCCAATGCGGCTGTGCCCGCCAGGGCCGTCGTCGCCCAGGTTCGCTTGGCTCCGCCAGCGCCCGTAACCCGCTGCCCGCTAAGCCCGCTAAGCCCCCTGTGCCTATGGCAAACGGGGCCCACGCCCAGAACGAAAATTTTAAAAAAGAATTAATTTAAAAATAAATTAATAAATAATAATTAAAATTAATTAAAATATTAATTAATTAATTAACTTAATTAATCCTGATTAGATTGACCTAATCACTTAGTTTAGTTAATTAATCTGATAGGTTAGTTAACAGTCAATGACAGCTGGGACCCACACGTCAGTTTGACCCAGTCAACACCATGTTGACTGCTGACGTCATCGTGACCTCAGCATACACTATTCTGGATAATGTTGAATTAAAATAAGTAAATAAATTCTAAAAATGATTCAATCTTTTAAAATTAATATAAAATAAACCGTAGCTCGGATGGAAAAACTTTGTACATGAAAGTTGCTCAGAACGACAAGACGAATCCGAATACGCAGCCCGTTCGTCCGCCACACATCCCTAGAATAGCGAACACACAACTTTTCCCCTTCGGTTCATCTGACCGAAAATGCGAAACACCGGGGGTACTTTCCCGGATGTTTCCCCCCTTCGCCGGTATCACCTCCTACCGCGTTAGGGCACGCCTAGCACTGTTTGTTGTCATGTCATGCATCGTTATGCATTTGTTTGCATTGTATTCATTGTTTCTTCCCCCTCTTCTCTCCGGTAGACTACGAGACTGACGCCGCTGCTGGTGCCCCGATCGACTACGTTGTTGACGACCCCTACTTGCCAGAGCAACCAGGCAAGCCCCCCCCTTGATCACCAGATATCGCCTATTCCTTCTCTACTGCTTGCATTAGAGTAGTGTAGCATGTTACTGCTTTTGGTTAATCCTATTCTGCTGCATAGCCTGTCTTTGCTACTACTGCTGTTACCTTTACCTGCAATCCCAAATGCTTAGTATAGCATGCTAGTATTCCTTCAATGGCCCTACATTCTTGTCCGTCTGCCATGCTATACTATCGGGTCGTGATCACTCGGGAGGTGATCACGGGTATATACTTATATACGTAATATATGATACATGTGGTGACTAAAGTCGGGTCGGCTCGTAGAGTACCCGTGAGTGATTCACGGATTGGGGGCTGAAAGGACCTTTGTCCCGACGGCCCTCTGGGTGGATCTTTGTGGCAGGTTGAGACTACCTAGGTGAGAGGTGAGGGAGTCCTGGATTAGGGGGTCCTCGGACAGCCGGACTATATACTTTAGCCGGACTGTTGGACTATGAAGATACAAGATTGAAGACTTCGTCCCGTGTCCGGATATGACTCTCCTTGGCGTGGAAGGCAAGCTTGGCAATACGGATATGTAGATCTCCTCCCTTGTAACCGACTCTGTGTAACCCTAGCCTCCTCCGGTGTCTATATAAACCGGAGGGCTTAGTCCGTAGGACAACAACAATCATACCATAGGCTAGCTTCTAGGGTTTAGCCTCTACGATCTCGTGGTAGATCAACTCTTGTAATACTCATATCATCAAGATCAATCAAGCAGGAAGTAGGGTATTACCTCCATCGAGAGGGCCCGAACCTGGGTAAACATCGTGTCACCAGCCTCCTGTTACCATCCGCCTTAGACGCACAGTTCGGGATTCCTCTGCATTAACGAAGGGCCGGTTTTCTCGGTCATGTACGTACGCGCCCCGTACTCGGATGAGCGCGGAAGTACCAGGGGCTATATAGTAGCCCCACTGTCAAACTCCTATGGTTAAGTGAAAGTGTTAAAGCAATATAGTCTGATTGCCTCGTTCGCCGCGCTACCACCTCCTTAATGGACCAAGACATGGATCAAGTGTGAACACGCGCTTTTGCGAACACCCCCGCATTATATGCGTGGGGGCTGAAGCCGACGACTGCAAACTTTCAGGTTATATACATATATACATAAACGGCCGCAAAGGAGACATCATAATACTTTCAGGCAAAAGTATAAACACCGCCTTTATAATTTAAATAGCATTGTTCTTACAATCGAGATACATGTCACTCGAACATGACACTCTTCGAGCACTGAGCCTCTATTAAACGAGCACCTTCCAGGACTTCTTCAAAATAGCGCTCGGCCGAAACCTGGCCTACGGCTGGATTCTGGGTTGCAATAGCGGTGGCCTCCATCTCCGCCTAGTATGTCTTGACACGGGCAAGAGCCATCCGCGCACCCTCTATGCACGCCGACCTCTTTACAGCGTCGATATGCGGCACATCACCAAGGAATCGTTGCACAAGACCAAAATAACTATTCGGCCTTGGTCCTTCCGGCCAGAGACGATCCACGACAGACCTCATGGCAACCCCGGACAACCTATGGAGCTCGGCCCACTCGGCCATTTGCTCATTTAACAGCAGCCGATGCGCTGGAGAATTGAACTGTGACCAGAACAACTTTTCCACTTCGTGATCTTTTTTATCTTTGAAAAACTTGGTCGCATCAGCAGCACTCGCTGCCAAATCCAAGTACGCGTCCGCAGAACTCCATAATTGATCCAGAAGGGCATACTTAGGATCTCCGAACTTCGTCCGCAACAAAAAGGGCTTCCCAGCCGTGATATTTCTGGCTTGACGTAGCTCCTCCTTCGCCGCTCTGATTTTAGAGCGGGTTTCCTTAGCTGCTACCATGGCTTTCTCCATGTCCGCCGCCTTCGTTTGACTTTCCCTTTCGAGAAGCTCATAACGGTCGGCGGCATCTTTCAACTCAACAGCCATCTTGGCTATTTTCTCTTTGCTCTGGCAATGCGCAGCCTGTTCGGCTCTTAACTCTTCGACCGCCTTTAGGGCGGCCGCATCACTCCTCCTGGCTTGTTCCTTGGCTCGGGCAAGTTCCGCCTGAAGGGTCTCCACGGCGGCAGCTCCATCTGCAGTCACAGCATATTATAGATACTAGCATTATGCTCCTCTTAATATATGTTGACCACCGGAGAATACATACCCTATGCCTCATCAAGCCGCCTGTTTACAAGCACGATGTCGGCATCTGCCGCATCAAGTTGCCGCTTCAGTTCGGCAAACTCACCAGTCCGGCTAGCCACCGGACCCTCAGCCACCTGCACATGAAGGCGGCATGATTGTTACCTGGGACTATGATCCTCTGTTTACCGCCTTTTTCGATAGCAACCAGAGTCTCAGGGGCTACTATTTGCATAGGGCACACCTGGTGTGCGTGGTACCGTCAAAAATATACATATTACTTTGCGTACCTCAAAGCCTCTCAGCAGACTCATAAAAGCTTCATGCAACCCGCTTTCGGCGGATGAAATCTTCTCTACTACCGTACCCATTAACTTACGATGCGCTTCTGAGATAGCCGCTTGCTCCAGAAGATTCCTCAGTGAGTCTGGTCGTGCACCGGACAGTTCCGGACTCTTTCTGTTGCTCCCCTTAGGAGCCGAATACTCCGGACTCCGGGTGGCCGAAGGGTTACCTTCCGGCCTTGGCGGATCAGGAGAAATCCTTCGTGACGACACCTCAGGGTCGCCCGCCTCATGAGGCGGGGAGGCATGGGGAGGTGTTTCGCTCTCCATCATCTCTGGAAGAAGATCCCCTGAAGACAAACTCTGTCGAGAAGGGCTACGATCCGAACTACAAGACATACGTCTCGGTTATTGTCCTCAGAAATAAAGCAGGATATATTTACTTTAGAGTACTTTTGTTTACTTACAGCTCGGTGGAGGGCTGATCCCCTTGCGGGCACTGTGCGGTAAGGATACCCTTCGGGGTAGGGCCCCCTGACAAAGATTTCTTCCCTCGTTTGGAAACCATTGTTTCCAAGTCTTCAGAGGCGGTCCTCTTCCTTCCTTGGGGAGAGGGGATTTTACATCCTTCTCCCTGGATATCCTCCTTCGCGGAGGCACTAATTCCCCCGGTTTGGATGAATAATGAGTGAGGCCCGCTTTCGGCTTCTTTATTCCTCCCTTTATCTTCCCCTGATGGCGCTTGATAAGGCGCGAGCTCAAGCATTCTGACCAGTACTGGATCCGTTGAGCCTTCGGGAAGGGGGGCCAAACACCTGATCATCTTCCCCTTTTTTATCCAGTCCTGGTCGAAGAGCAACTTTCATAATGATGTTGTGATAAATAAAGAGACAGCATGTTCGGCCGAAGAATTACTTACTTGGGTATCTGGACGATTGCAGCTCAGACCCGCATCCTCGGTGGTGTTCGGACACTTTATTTGTGATCCGAAGAACAATCCATACATCTCTTCGAGCGTCATGCCGAAGAATTGCTGAATAGTTCACGATCCTTCCAGGTTGAACTCCCACATACGGAGAGGTCGACGTTTGCAAGGCAGGACTCGACGAATTAGCATGACTTGCATTACCTTGACAAGGCTGACATCTCTCTCGAGGAGATCTCGGATGTGACTCTGCAATGTCGTCACATCATTTACTGGCCCCCAGTCCAGTTCCTTGTTGACCCATGACGCCAGTTGTGGCGGGGGGCCCGAGCGGAAGGCAGGGGCGGCTACCCACTTAGTACCTCGGGGAGCTGTGATGTAAAACCACTCCCGCTGCCACAAGTTGGACATCTCCGGGAAGGTTCCCTTTGGCCATGAAGCATCAACGCCTTTGCTTATTATGGCACCTCCGCATTCTGCGTGTCACCCATCGATTATCTTCGGCTTCACATTGAAGGTCTTGAGCCATAAGCCGAAGTGCGGGGCGATGCGGAGGAAGGCCTCACACACGACGATGAACGACGAGATGTGAAGGATGGAATCCGGAGCCAGATCATGGAAATCGAGCCCGTAATAGAACATGAGCCCTCTAACAAAGGGATCAAGACTAAAGCCTAGCCCTCGGAGGAAGTGGGAGACAAATACGACACTCTCGTTGGGCTCGGGAGTGGGGATGACCTGCACTCGAGCAGGCAGCCTGTGCGAGATTTCGGCGGTCAGATACCTGGCTTCTCTTAGCTTCTTGATGTCCTCCTCTGTGACGGAGGAGGGCATCCACCGACCTTGAAGATTGGATCCGGACATGATTGAAGGTCCGAAACACTAAGCCTAGGCCTTGGGTGTTGGAACTCGAGGTGGGGGAAGGATTCGATTGAGTGCGAGAAGAAAAGGACAGGCCTTGGCCCCTTTATAAAGAGGGTGAATATCAAGCGTCCTCCGCGTGGCCGTTTGGAACTTGCCTGAAATCGGGGAGTCATACCAACAGGCATGATTGGGTTATCCATACGCGTATTGATGAGAATCCCGTGATAAGGGGAACACGATCTCTGCTCCGACAAGACGTGCCAATAAAACCGCCTGGCAAAACGTGCAGTGGCAGGCTGGGAGAAACGGTTTGAATAATGACCAGTCCATGGTGTGACGTCACATTATGAAAAGTTGTCGGCAGATTAGATTTGTGGAAATATTATTCTCTCTATGGTGGTAGGTGGAATTTGTTTTGCAGAGCCGGACACTATCTTTGTGTTCAAAATCTTCTATGGAATATTCGGAGGAGGAACCCGCCTTGCAATGCCGAAGACAATCTGCGCGCCGGACTCATCGTCATTGAAGCCTGGTTCAGGGGCTACTGAGGGAGTCCTGGATTAGGGGGTCCTCGGACAGCCGGACTATATACTTTAGCCGGACTGTTGGACTATGAAGATACAAGATTGAAGACTTCGTCCCGTGTCCGGATGGGACTCTCCTTGGCGTGGAAGGCAAGCTTGGCAATACGTATATGTAGATATCCTCCCTTGTAACCGACTCTGTGTAACCCTAGCCTCCTCCGGTGTCTATATAAACCGGAGGGCTTAGTCCGTAGGACAACAACAATCATACCATAGGCTAGCTTCTAGGGTTTAGCCTCTACGATCTCGTGGTAGATCAACTCTTGTAATACTCATATCATCAAGATCAATCAAGCAGGAAGTAGGGTATTACCTCCATCGAGAGGGCTCGAACCTGGGTAAACATCGTGTCCCCCGCCTCCTGTTACCATCCACCTTAGACGCATAGTTCGGGACCCCCTACTCGAGATCCGCCGGTTTTGACACCGACAAGAGGTGGGCCTGGCCCTGGTCGGCGTCCGCGATTACTTCAAAATAACACGCTTAACGAGATCTTGGTATTTGATCTGAGTCTGGCCACTGGCCTATACACACTAACCAACTACGCGGGAACATTTATGGGCACTCAACGTCGTGGTATCAGCCGAAGACTTCTTGACGTCAGCGACTGAGCGGTGCGCGCCGGGTTGGACCGTGTAACGCAACTTCCTTTGTAATGGAGGTTGCTAGGTCTGCTTCTGGCCGCCCTTGCAACGTGCAAGTGTGCAATGGGTGATGGGCCCAGACCCATGCGCCATAGGATTTAGACCGGCGTGCTGACCTTTCTGTTGTGCCTAGGTGGGGCTGCGATGTGTTGATCTTCCGAGGCCGGGCATGACCCAGGAAAGTGTGTCCGGCTAAAGGGGATCGAGCGTGTTGGGTAATGTGGTGCACCCCTGCAGGGAAGTTTATCTATTCGAATAGCTGTGATCCTCGGTAATAGGACGACCCGGAGTTGTACCTTGACCTTATGACAACTAGAACCGAATACTTAATAAAACGCACCCTTCCAAGTGACAGATATAACTCGATGATCGCTCTCACACAGGGCGACGAGGGGAGGATCGCCGGGTAGGATTATGCTATGCGATGCTACTTGGTGAACTTACCATCTACTCTCTTCTACATGCTGCAAGATGGAGGCTGCCAGAAGCGTAGTCTTTGACATGACTAGCTATCCCCCTCTTATTCTGGCATTCTGCAGTTCAGTCCACCGATATTGCCCCTTTACACAGATACCCATGCATATGTAATGTAGATCCTTGCTTGCGAGTACTTTGGATGAATACTCACGGTTGCTTTTCTCCCTCTTTTCCCCCTTTCCTTTCCTCTCGATTGTCGCAACCAGATGCTGGAGCCCAGGAGCCGGACGCCACCGTTGACGACGACCCCTACTACACAGAGGGTGCCTACTACTATGTGCAGGCCGCCACCAACGACCAGGAGTAGTTTAGGAGGATCCCAGGCAGGAGGCCTGCGCCTCTTTCGATCTGTATCCCAGTTTGTGCTAGCCATCTTATGGCTGTTTACTTATGTCTGTACTCAGATATTATTGCTTCCGCTGACTCGTCTATGATCGAGCACTTGTATTTGAGCCCTCAAGGCCCCTGGCTTGTATTATGATGCTTGTATGACTTATTTATGTTTTTAGAGTTGTGTTGTGATATCTTCCCGTGAGTCCCTGATCTTGATCGTACATGTTTTTGTGCAGGATTAGTGTACGATTGAATCGGGGGCGTCACAAGTTGGTATCAGAGCCGACTGCCTGTAGGAATCCCCCTTCCACACTCCTTGGCCGAAGTCGAGTCTAGACATTACAAAACTTTTACTAACATGGCTGTGTGCCTTATGGGCCCACGTCGCCATTGGGTGGTATTAGGATATTTTATTCCCCATCTATACTCCGGGACTCTGATCTCTCTTCTATTCAGGTTAAATGAATTTTGCTAAATCTAACATTAGGATCTTGTGATCACTTTCATACGGAGAGCACCTTATTACCGATGATCGTCTGCTACATCAGAAGATTTCGAGGATACTCTATGATGTTCTCTCGAGACTTTGTGCCATCGCTTTTGCAATTCCCATCCATCAATAAACCTCTATGGATAACAATGTACACTTGCCATTCATACAATCTTTCCCCGTTGATCTTGTTATTATAAGATACCTCGAAATTATCTTTATTGTTCCGAGAATACTTTGTGCCTACTGCCTTGCAGTTCTTTGCCACATGGATACCCCTACGGATAATTCCTCGCACTTATCGACTATTCGCTCATCCCCAGTTGTTCAGGTGTTTCACAAAAGTCTTCGAAATACTACTCGATCCTCCGAAAATCCTTAGCAGCTTATTGCTCTGCAAATACTTGTTTGCTTGCATTATGGATGCTTCTCATATGTCTGGCAATATTCATTAGTCTCCTTTGACACCGTCATTTTGATCCTATTGATTCAACATGAGTGCGAATGCACACAATCATCAGTTGACCCTTTTAAATTATCTTTCCGGCTCAAATGTCATTTTGAACATGAGCTGGTTATCGACCAATCAAATTGCCGTTGATTGTACCCCCTAAGTCTATTCAACTTATCCATTCTTAATCAGACCGTCGACTTTGATCCCTTGATTTGGAAATGATAATTCCTTTGCATTTGATCTTTGAATTAGTCAGTTGTTTCTATAATCCGATGCCCTTTTGTTCCTTCTTCCTCTGATAGAGTACCGATACTCGCATCAGCTCCATTGTAGACCACAGGACCCCTTGTTGTATTATTATCCGACAGTGTCCTTCATACTCAATAACCTTATGAGCCTTTCCATGGGTATATAATGCCTATGGTAATTTGTATCCTCTGCTTTGATAACCATACTCTACTTGCGAGCTTGTATTATTTACTCCGAAGTTTGTGGTATATGTTCCTAAGATGCCCCGATGGGTTGAACCAACAGCTTCCCTAATCTGTGTGAACCCAAAAGATTTCACGGGTCATGCTTATCTGGTATTGCGCTAGGTAGAACTTTCAACAACTAATGTCATTTTCGAAATACGAGAGGTGAATGGAAGGTTGTGCATTGAGGAAGTGGGAGTCGACCTTGAACCTTTGTGTTCATGCCCATGGACATTATGTAGATCCTATCATGGAAGCTTCTTGTAATAATAACTATTTCCTTGATATAATATCCTTTGGTATCGGTGAATTGATCCTTTGCAATCGTGGTTCCGACCATATGTTCTTCTTTGATCCCATTTCTCGGGCAAGTTTAAGCACTTGTCCTCTGCAAAGAAATACCCCAGTCCAACCTCTACTTTGGTCTGTCATCGAGTATTACCCCCTGGTATCTCGAGATTATCACATAACTGCATAAATTCTTATGAGTTCTCCGTCAAGTACTACATTCTCATTGATTCCAATTTTTCACGAGCTCTGAATTATTAAACACTCAAAGACATTGATAACTGAATCGAGTCCGCACCGCGATTAAACAACTCTTGGTAACCTTCATTACTTATGAGTTTGAACTCGATCACGTCATTCCTAGCCTACTCGGCTATATCATTATTGTGCTAAATTTTAACTATGCTAGCGGGTCCTTCCTTCTAGAGCACAACTTTCGACGATGAGCTAAGCTTACGTCGATCTTCCTTGTCATATATTATTTTCTTGAACAACAATACTTGATTCCGAGTTTGTGTCATATCCGTGGTTCCAGTGGTCTTTTGCTTCACCATTCCTTTTGCTTGATGTCGTCGTTATTCAATGGCAGCCTCATGGAATCTTTCAACAAAGGTGTCGTGATCATCAACATTCTGAGCTCTTCCAAAATATCTATTGAATTCTTGATGGGAAATACCATCCTTGCCCCTCGATGGTTTGTATTATCATCGGCAACGTTAATGCCCTCCCTCCAACACAAACTTGCTCATGTTTTGTGTATTACCTTGAGTTCCTTTCTATCCAGCTTGTGTTATGTTCTACCTTGGAATATTACCATCTTTTATGTCAAGGATGTCGTGGGAATTTCACCACTTCTTGAGAATTCTTGATATAAGTGATACTTATCACCATCACCATTCTTTTCTTGGTCCCCGTGTTGTTCCTAACAGTAATACCGACAAATGGACTAGTAATTTTAAAACTTCTAGCAACCTTATTGCTTTGAAGTTAATGGTCGACATTTCATTCTTAGACCATTGGTTATCGAATCAGCATTCTAACGTTGATTATGCTACCTAAGTCCGTATTTTGGGTGCACCTTCAACCAATGTTTAATTGTGTACGTTTACCTCGAGCACACCTCACTATATCATTTGATCTGACAAATGTGATCTCCTTGTTCACATAATTGTGGAAATCCATCTTTTAGTAAAACTTGAGGAATAGACGCTGAGTCCATCAGCCACACCCTCGTCTTTTCCCTTTGTTTAATGATGAACTCTTGTTTCGGAACTCGCTTTCATAGTTCATTTCCTGATAATCTTACAATGTCATCTCGTCAATTGTGTTGCACCTTTTCTTCTCAGGCATCCCGAGTCTGAGGTATCCCGACACCAATTAGATCCGAATCTCGGGTCATATATGATGGTTTGAACATATTTCCAAGAGTTTTAACATTGGTCTTTACATGACCCAGTAAGGTGGTGTCATGCCTAGTACACCTGGCCGGAGGACCTATTGTTACAGTTTCCTTGTTAGCAAGGTTATCCTTTCTTCCATGATGAAATTGTAAAACTTATTCTATAAGTTGTTCCTTATGGATCCTTGTGTATCAAAAAATCTAACCTTTACATGATGACCATGTCAATGCTATCTCGAAGCATATATGTGTTACTCCGATTCTCAATAAGAACATTTGAAGCAGCAATGCTAAATTTTCTTTATCAATTATCCAAACACCGTTGTATGGGTAATGTCGTGGAATTCCTTTCCCCTTACCTAAATGGTTTTCTACTTTCTATCATGTCATGGATGTCATGCTCTACTTGTCCTTGGGAAGGATATACAACTGGAATATGTGTTTAAACACATTTTCCTTTTCATTGTTCTATTTAATCTGGTAATCACAATTTCCTTTCCATTGTTTTGTTTAACCTTTCTTGTGATCTATATGATCTAAGCAGTAATTTTCTCCTGCTTACGTAAACACCTCGTTGTACCACTCTGTCAGTAAGACCCTGTTACTTTTGTTGACGACATTCCGATAACCATCGCTGGACGAGAACTTTGCCTATGGGTCCGCCTCGTTCAACGAGCAGGAAAATGGTTCTCTTCATCCCTCGCCCTTGGTACCGATGTTGTTGCCGACATAACTAACAAGCTATCCTCTGACATGCCTTGCTTACATGATCCTGCAAGACGCCACCGCCCTTCCTACTATTAACCCACATGGTGGGCCCATAACCCACCGTTCCACAGGATCGAAACCTGACTCTCCTTTACAACCTTGATTCTGAAGTATCCTTTGCCCTTGGCTTCGTATGAAATTAACGAGCCACCGTCCTATGGATGATCTAGTCTAGTATTAGACGCATTATTTCTTTTCATTGCTTCGAACCCCTTTCACACTCTGTTTCAGGCAACGAACGATTGCCCATCCGCTTGAAATTTCTTATTGAACCTTCTTACCTTGCTCTCGATGACTCTCTTGAATTTCATCTCAAGAGATGCCTCTATGCCTCGTTCACTGAGATAGCCCCCAAGTACCTAGCATGTGTTGAGCTTCGTCCTTCCCGAGTCTCCCCCCTTATCTTTTTCGTAAGTACAATGGAGATCCTAAAGAAAAGAATTTCAGCTTCATCATGATGACCTGGAGTAGAGAAATGAAGACATCAACGTAGTGGATCAACCTCTTCGAGAAGAGCAAGCAAGAACTTTCTCCCTTATGCCACCTCTTAAAATCTCGGGACGAGATTTCTTGTAGTGGAGGAGAATTGTAACGCCTGGATAGTTATGCTATAGTGAACCTCTGCTAATGATGCCGCGTCACCTCTCTTACTGTCGCTAATCTCGCGTTAGTTCAAAACGTTTCGAATTCAAATTTTAATTTTTGTCAAACATCAAAAGTTTTCAAACACTAAAACTAAAATGTTCGGAGTGTGCCAATTATTGCCTAGGTATTTATGGTGAAGGAACCACGTTTTTACAGGATCTCTAAATAATTTAAATTGATTAAAACTATAGAGAAAATAAAGAAAAAGGAAAAGAATAAAAATAGAAAACAAAACAAAAAAAGAAAGAAACACCCCCCAACCGGCCCAGCTAGCCCACCCACTTCCCTCCATAACCCCCACCGACGGAAACCCTAACCCCCGTCGCCCCACTCCCCCACCCATGTCGCCCCCTCCCCTCGATCCCGATCTGGTTCGGGGCATCACCATCGCCACCGCCCGAGGACCTCGCCGGAGGTCACCTCGCCGGACTGCCTCCCCTACGTCCACGTTGTCCCCATCCCCCGCCTCGAATCCCGCTGCCATTTTCCCTACGTTCCCCGAGTGAGCCCCCCTCCTCTCCTTCTCCTCGTCCACGACGCGCGCACATACGCGCGCTCACCGTCGTCCCCATCGCCCGCAACAGCCACGGCCGTCCGCCGCTGCTCTCGTCGAGCCGCCGCGCCTCTGCGCTCTGCCGCCCGCCTCTGCCTGGCGCTGCGGCCTCGACGCGCCCCATCCTGCACTGCTCCTGCTGCTTCTACTGCCCGCGGGCTGTGCCGCCACCGCCCGGCTCCGGCCACTTCACTGCGGCGCCGCTCGGAGGCCCCGTGTCCTTCGCCCCGAGCCCTGCACCGTTCCCCGCCTCCTTCCCATCACCGTGACCGCCCGCGACCCTGCTGCACTGCACGCTCCGGCCTGCCGCCCCTCCCGCTCGTTCGTGCTCGCCGACTGCTTGCCGCGCCCGCCTGCGCTGCTGCCGCAGCTGCTACTTTGGCCGCCCCGCTCGCGCCGCATCGGAGCTGCCGCCGCCCGCTTGCGCCGCCCCACAGCCCCCGCTCGCGTGCTACCCCGCGCCCGCTTGGCCACTCGCCGGCCCGGCTGCACCACCCCGCCGCCTTGGCCACTGCGGCTGTGCCCGCTGATGTCTACTACACAACCTTCTTCTTGTAGACGTTGTTGGGCCTCCAAATGCAGAGGTTTGTAGGACAGTAGCAAATTTCCCTCAAGTGGATGACCTAAGGTTTATCAATCCGTGGGAGGCGTAGGATGAAGATGGTCTCTCTCAAACAACCCTGCAACCAAATAACAAAGAGTCTCTTGTGTCCCCAACACACCCAATACAATGGTAAATTGTATAGGTGCACTAGTTCGGCAAAGAGATGGTGATACAAGTGCAATATGGATGGTAGATATAGCTTTTTGTAATCTGAAATTATAAAAACAGCAAGGTAGCAAGCGATAAAAGTGAGCGTAAACGGTATTGCAATGCTAGGAAACAAGGCCTAGGGTTCATACTTTCACTAGTGCAAGTTCTCTCAACAATAATAACATAACTGGATCATATAACTATCCCTCAACATGCAACAAAGAGTCACTCCAAAGTCACTAATAGCGGAGAACAAACGAAGAGATTATTGTAGGGTATGAAACCACCTCAAAGTTATTCTTTCTGATCGATCTATTCAAGAGTCCGTAGTAAAATAAAACGAAGCTATTCTTTCCGTTCGATCTTTCCTAGAGTTCGTACTAGAATAACACCTTAAGACACAAATCAACCAAAACCCTAATGTCACCTAGATACTCCAATGTCACCTCAAGTATCTGCGGGTATGATTATATGATATGCATCACACAATCTCAGATTCATCTATTCAACCAACACAAAGAACTTCAAAGAGTGCCCCAAAGTTTCTACCGGAGAGTCAAGACGAAAACGTGTGCCAACCCCTATGCATAGATTCCCAAGGTCACGGAACCCGCAAGTTGATCACCAAAACATACAGCAAGTGAATCAATAGAATACCCCATTGTCACCACGGGTATCCCACGCAAGACATACATCAAGTGTTCTCAAATCCTTAAAGACTCAATCCGATAAGATAACTTCAAAGGGAAAACTCAATCCATTACAAGAGAGTAGAGGGGGAGAAACATCATAAGATCCAACTATAGTAGCAAAGCTCGCTATACATCAAGATCGTGCCAAATCAAGAACATGAGAGAGAGAGATCAAACACATAGCTACTGGTACATACCCTCAGCCCCGAGGGTGAACTACTCCCTCCTCATCATGGAGAGCGCCGGGATGATGAAGATGGCCACCGGTGAGGGATTCCCCCTCCAGCAGGGTGCCGAAACAGGGCCCCGATTGGTTTTTGGTGGCTACAGAGGCTTGCGGCGGCGGAACTCCCGATCTAGGTTATGTTCTGGAGGTTTCTGTATTTATAGAAAATTTTGGCGCGGTCTCACGTCAGGGGGGTCTCCGAGTCGTCCACGAGATAGGGGACCACGCCCAGGGGGTAGGGCGCGCCCCCATCCTCGTGGACAACCCGGGACTCTTCTGGCCCAACTCTTTTACTCCATAAAAAATCATCAAAAAATGGCACGTCAATTGGACTCCGTTTGGTATTCCTTTTCTGCGATACTCAAAAACAAGGAAAAAACAGAAACTGGCACTGGGCTCTAGGTTAATAGGTTAGTCTCAAAAATTATATAAAATAGCATATAAATGCATATAAAACATCCTAGATGGATAATATAATAACATGGAACAATCAAAAAATATAGATACGTTGGAGACGTATCACCCGCCAGGGCCGCCGTCGCCCGGGTTCGCTTGGCTCCGCCAGCGCCTGTAACCCGCTGCCCGCGCGCACGCTATGCCCCCTATGGCAAATGGGGCCCACGCCTAGAACGATTTTTTTTAAAAATAATTAATTAAAAAATAAAATTAATTAATTAATTAATTAACTTAATTAATCCTAATTAGATTAACCTAATCACTTAGTTTAGTTAATTAATCTGTTAGGTTAGTTAACAGTCAATGATAGCTGGGACCCACATGTTAGTTTGACCCAGTCAATGCCCTATTGACTGCTGATGTCATGATGACGTCAGCATACACTATTCTGGATATTGTTGAATTAAAATAATTAAATAAATTCTAAAAATGATTAAATCTTTTAAAATTAATATAAAATAAACCGTAACTCGGATGGAAAAACTTTGTACATGAAAGTTGTTCAAAACGACGAGATGAATCCAAATACGCAGTCCGTTCGTCTGCCACACATCCTTAGCATAGCGAAGACGCAACTTTTCCCCTCCGGTTCATTTGTCCGAAAACGCAAAACACCGGGGGTATTTCCCGGATGTTTCCGCCCTTCGCCGGTATCACCTCCTACCGATTACGGCACGCCTAACACTATTCGTTGTCATGTCATGCATCGTTATGCATCTGTTTGCATTGTATTCATTGTTTCTTCCCCCTCTTCTCTCCGGTAGACTACGAGACTGACGTCGCTGCTGGTGCCCCGATCGACTACGTTGTTGACGACCCCTACTTGCCAGAGCAACCAGGTAAGCCCCCCTGATCACCAGATATCGCCTATTCCTTCTCTACTGCTTGCATTAGAGTAGTGTAGCATGTTACTGCTTTCAGTTAATCCTATTCTGCTGCATAGCCTGTCTTTCCTACTACTGTCGTTACCTTTACCTGCAATCCTAAATGCTTAGTATAGGATGCTAGTATTCCATCAGTGGCCCTACATTCTTGTCCGTCTGCCATGCTATACTATCGGGCCGTGATCACTCGGGAGGTGATCACGGGTATATACTTATATACATAATATATGATACATGTGGTGACTAAAGTCGGGTCGGCTCGTAGAGTACCCCCGAGTGATTCACGGATTGGGGGCTGAAAGGACCTTTGTCCCGACGGCCCTCTGGGTGGATCTTTGTGGTGGAGCGACAGGGCAGGTTGAGACTACCTAGGTGAGAGGTGGGCCTGGCCCTGGTCGGCGTCCGCGGTAACTTCAAAATAACACGCTTAACGAGATCTTGGTATTTGATCTGAGTCTGGCCACTGGCCTATACGCACTAACCAACTACATAGGAACAGTTATGGGCACTCGACGTCATGGTATCAGCCGAAGCCTTCTTAACGTCAGTGACTGAGCGGCATGCGCCGGGTTGGACCGCGTAACACAACTTCCTTTGTAATGGAGGTTGCTAGGTCTGCTTCCGGCCGCCCTCGCAACGTGCAGGTGTGCAATGGGCGATGGGCCCAGACCTCTGCGCCATAGGATTTAGACCGGCGTGCTGACCTCTCTGTTGTGCCTAGGTGGGGCTGCGACGTGTTGATCTTCCGAGGCCGGGCATGACCCAGGAAAGTGTGTCCGGCCAAAGGGGGTCGAGCGTGTTGGGTAATGTGGTGCACCTCTGCAGGGAAGTTTATCTATTCGAATAGCCATGATCCTCGGTAACAGGACGACACGGAGTTGTACCTTGACCTTATGACAACTAGAACCGGATACTTCATAAAACACACCCTTCCAAGTGCCAGATATAACACGGTGATCGCTCTCACACAGGGCGACGAGGGGAGGATCACCGGGTAGGATTATGCTATGCGATGCTACTTGGTGAACTTACCATCTACTCTCTTCTACATGCTGCAAGATGGAGAGTGCCAGAAGCGTAGTCTTCGACAGGACTAGCTATCCCCCTCTTATTCTGGCATTCTACAGTTCAGTCAACCGATATTGCCCCTTTACACAGATATCCATGCATATGTAGTGTAGATCCTTGCTTGCGAGTACTTTGGATGAGTACTCACGGTTTCTTTTCTCCCTCTTTTCCCCCTTTCCTTTCCTCTCAGTTGTCGCAACAAGATGCTGGAGCCCAGGAGCCAGACGCCACCGTCGACGATGACCCCTACCACACAGAGGGTGCCTACTACTATGTGCAGGCCGCCGCCGACGACCAGGAGTAGTTTAGGAGGATCACAGGCAGGAGGCATGCGCCTCTTTCAATCTGTATCCCAGTTTGTTCTAGCCATCTTATGGCAACTTGTTTACTTATGTCTGTACTCAGATATTGTTGCTTCCGCTGACTCGCCTATGATCGAGCAGTTGTATTCGAGCCCTCGAGGCCCCTGGCTTGTATTATGATGCTTCTATGACTTATTTATGTTTTTAGAGTTGTGTTGTGATATCTTCCCGTGAGTCCCTATTCTTGATCTTACATGTTTGTGTGCATGATTAGTGTACGATTGAATCGGGGGCATCACACCTGAGGTCATCGCCCACGGTGTTTCCTCAATAACCGTTTGCAATAGGAAAGCCCAATTAGCAAGTTAATTGGCCAATTAGTGGGCTAATTGCCCTATTATTAATAATCCATTTACTAATCTAATTGACATTCATATTAAGCACATAATATATTCTATTTCTATATTAAGGAAGCAGGATTTCATAACTGAAATACATCGGAGTACAACATGATATAGCTTCAACACTCAGCTACCTCATTACACAACTGCACCAGCAGCAAGTTTCACATGCAACATCTGGAACCTTTCAAAATTAGCATCATAGACGGTACATAGAGAGATGCATCTCATCTGGAAACTGCTGAAGCGGAAGGCGAATATTGAGCCTTCATTCATGTTGAGGGTCTTTGCAACTTTAGGCCAGTGCTTGTGGATGATTGACCGTCCATCCTTCGACCCCTTCACGAACACTTCAATATTGAACCGTGGGTGTTGTATGAAAACTTTCCTCGCCTCCTGACCACAGAGGTGGTTTGAGAGTTAATCATCAGTGAACCCTGAAAACAAGGATGTGCATAAATATCTTCTCTATATTGGAAATGGGCAAAGGAATAAAAAAAGACAAGGTATAGTAGTTAGTACCATCTTGTAAACCTCAGTGCTTCCCATTGTTTCCCTGCAACACATATAAGGTAGTTAGTCATCAGGTTAAGTAAGGGTTCGCATGCTATCAGTAAAATATGTTGATGATAAATAAGCATATTGGAGATTCATCAGATTAATTCAAGCCACATGGAAAACCCATTTATCCAAACCAAGCATGATTAAGAACTAGGAAATATAGCACTTGTATATGTTTATCATGTATTAAGTGCAGGCAAATTCGATTTATTCCTCACATGGTAGACAATAACAGAATGCAGCCATAACAATTGAACATCGCATTGCAGAATTGAACCAAGCAGTTAACTAAACACCACAACAAATGAACCAAACGTTAACTGAGCACCACATTGCACAATATAACATACTCCTAATAGAAGATCAGACAGTTAACCAAACCAAGTATGCTTAACAACTTGGAAATATAGCAATTGTATTTGTTTCTCATGTATTTAGTACAGCCGAATTCGATTTATTTCTCACATGGTATACAATAACAGAATGCGGCCACAACAATTGAACATCGCATTGCAGAATTGAACCAAGCAGTTAACTAAACACCACAACAAATGAACCAAACGTTAACTGAGCACCACATTGCATAATATAACATACTCGTAATAGCAGATCAGACAGTTAACCAAACCAAGCATGCTTAACAACTTGGAAATATTACACCCTGAAGAATTGAACATCACATTTGCAGAATTGAACCAAGCAGCACCACATTACACGACATATAGAACATATACACTATAGCAGAAGATTGCATGGTAAAAGTAGATAGCACAATTCACTAGAATTTGTTAAGGAAAGGCAGTAGCTAGCAAAGTGAACATGAGTCCTTATAGTGAGCTAATAAGACAAGCTACTCCTCATTTTAGGAGATATCGATGACGATTGGCTCCTTGGACATGGAAGAGGGCGAGGCCTCCGTATCGTGGGTGCCCTCGTTGTAGTGGTGAGTTGCCTGAGACGCTCCGGGCACCAACCCGCAGGCTCTCGAGATGAGGTAAGCACGTGCACGTTGAGAAAACACCTCATAGTCTTCGTCGAAGGCACCGACAGTGGCCTCGAGAAAACGCCACGAATTGTCGTTTAAAGCAGCCAACCGCATCGCGGCGTCGGCGTGCAAGGCGTCAACGGTGGCCTCGGCAGCGAGGTGCTCCTCCAAGATCTGGGGGTCGGCACGAATGGCAGCCATCGCGACCTCATCCGCGTGCGCGGCCGCGATTTGCTTCTCCGCTGCCAAATGCTCCTTGAGATCCTGGCTATACTGCGTGCATCATGACTTAGGCCGGCGCTTATTTGGTGGATGGGTCGATGATTTGGGTGGAAGGTGTCGCGCTCGCGCTGGCGGTCGGGGCATGTGGGATGTGGAAGGAGGAGGAGGAGGATGGGGGTCGGGTGTGGATTACCTGCCTGGATAGGCGAGGCCAAGCAGCGTGAAGGAGGGTCGCCAGCGAGGAGGCGGCGCTGCAAGCAAGGAGTGAAGGTTTCAACTTGGAAAGGAAGGCGGAAACAGGGGAAATGTGGCTTTTGGTAAGGGGGAGGGGGCGGGGAGGTAGATATTTCCGTGGAAGCCGAAAATTTGGAATTGCTTCAGCGAAAAAACTAGCGCGCAAAGTGTCATCAGACACGGTCCCTTACTCAAAGCGGGCTATGGACTGTAGCCGTCGCACTTTCTCGCGTAAGCCGTATGTGTACTATACTCTGATGGTGCTCCAAGATATTTTGTGCTGCATCTCACACTGTTGGTTATAATAAACTGTGTGGGATCTACTTGATTTTTCGTCTTGATTTGAATTACATAATGGGGTCACAACGGCCATGGACGGTGTTTGAATTGCTAGACCTTTTATCTGCACTGAACAAGCAACTATATGTGTGTCATAAAAGAATTGGAATTATTCAGGGTTCCTTTGGACATTTTTATGCATTAAGTGAGTTTCCAATGCATTTATGTGCATAATTCAAATTTGAACTACATGCACATGCTCCAGTGCATATAAATTGGTTATAAAATCAAATCTTTGTCCTTGGGTGCATGCTTAGGTCCCATGCAAGAAATGGGAATGAATGTCAAACACCCTGCCACCGTCACTCGGGCGCAAACATTGAGATACCTGGTTTTCAAATTCTAGTAAATTCAAAACTCGTCTGAAATTCATGAAACTTGGCATGCTATCATGGAGCGGCATCAACATGTCGTGGTAATTTTTTTGTCCCATTTGGGGTAGGTTTGGGTATATGCTTCTCACAAACCAGATCTTCTCACAACAAGCATGATGGTTTCGGTAGGGAACGCCCCACCTTTGGGGACGAAATGATATCCATTGCCTCTTATTGCTTTCAAAATTTTTCTCGTGTCAACATAGAACAACAGGAGTGTTGTGTTAATTTTTTGTGATTTTTCGGGGTTCGTTTGGACATTTTTATGCATTAAGTGAGTTTTCAATGCATTTATGTGCATAATTGAAATTTGAGATACATGCACATGCTCCAGTGCATATAAATTGGTTGAAAAATCAAATCTTTGTCCTTGGGTGCATGCTTAGGTCCCATGCAAGAAATGGGAATGAATCTCAAACACCTTGCCACCGTCACTCGGCCGCAAACATTGAGATAGCTGGTTTTTAAATTCTAGTAAATCCAAATCTTGTCTGAAATTCATGAAACTTGGCATGCTATCATGGAGCGGCATCAACATGCCGTGGTAATTTTTTTGTCCCATTTGGGGCAGGTCTGGGTATATGCTTCTCACAAACTAGAGCTTCTCACAACAAGCATGATGGTTTCGGTAGGGAACGCCCCACCTTTGGGGACAAAACGATATCCATTGCCTCTTATTGCTTTCAAAAATTTTCTCGTGTCAACATAGAAGAACAGGAGTGTTGTGTTATTTTTTGTGATTTTTCGGGGTTCGTTTGGACATTTTTATGCATTAAGTGAGTTTTTAATGCATTTATGTGCATAATTCAAATTTGAACTACATGCACATGCTCCAGTGCATATAAATTGGCTGAAAAATCAAATCTTTGTCCTTGGGTGCATGCTTAGGTCCCATGCAAGAAATGGGAATGAATGTCAAACACCCTGCCACCGTCACTCGGCCGCAAACATTGAGATACCTGGTTTTAAATTCTAGTAAATCCAAAACTCGTCTGAAATTCATGAAACTTGGCATGCTATCGTGGAGCGGCATCAACATGTCGTGGTAATTTTTTTGTCCCATTTGGGGCATGTTTGGGCATATGTTTCTCACAAACTAGAGCTTCTCACAACACGCATGATGGTTTCGGTAGGGAACGCCCCACCTTTGGGGACGAAACGATATCCATTGCCTCTTATTGCTTTCAAAAAATTTCTCGTATCAACATAGAACAACAGGAGTGTTGTGTTATTTTTTGTGATTTTTCGGGGTTCGATTGGACATTTTTATGCATTAAGTGAGTTTCCAATGCATTTATGTGCTTAATTCAAATTTGAACTACATGCACATGCTCCAGTGCATATAAATTGGTTGAAAAATCAAATCTTTGTCCTTGGGTGCATGCTTAGGTCCCATGCAAGAAATGGGAATGAATGTCAAACACCCTGCCACCGTCACTCGGCCGCAAACATTGAGATACCTGGTTTTTAAATTCTAGTAAATCCAAAACATGTCTAAAATTCATGAAACTTGGCATGCTATCATGGAGCGGCATCAACATGCCATGGTAAATTTTTTGTCCTATTTGGGGCAGGTTTGGGTATATGCTTCTCACAAACCAGAGCTTCTCACAACAAGCATGATGGTTTCACGAGGGAATGTCCCACCTTTGGGAATGAAACGATATCCATTGCCTCTTATTGCTTTCAAATTTTTTCTCGTGTCAACATAGAACAACAAGAGTGTTGTGTTATTTTTTGTGATTTTTCGGGGTTCGTTTGGACATTTTTATGCATTAAGTGAGTTCTCAATGCATTTATGTGCATAATTCAAATTTGAACTACATGCACATGCTCTAATGCATATAAATTGGTTGAAAAATCAAATCTTTGTCCTTGGGTGCATGCTTAGGTCCCGTGCAAGAAATGGGATTGAATGTCAAACACCCTGCCACCGTCACTCGGCCGCAAACATTGAGATACCTGGTTTTTAAATTCTAGTAAATCCAAAACTCGTCTGAAATTCATGAAACTTGACATGCTATCATGGAGCGGCATCAACATGCCATGGTAAATTTTTTGTCCCATTTGGGGCAGGTTTGGGTATATGTTTCTCACAAACCAGAGCTTCTCACAACAAGCATGAGGGTTTCGCGAGGGAACGTCCCACCTTTGGGGACAAAACGATATCCATTGCCTCTTATTGCTTTCAAAAAATTTCTCTTGTCAACATAGAACAACGGGAGTGTTGTGTCAATTTTTGTGATTTTTTGGGGTTCGTTTGGACATTTTTATGCATTAAGTGAGTTCTCAATGCATTTATCTGCATAATTCAAATTTGAACTACATGCACATGCTCCAATGCATATAAATTGGTTGAAAAATCAAATCTTTGTCCTTGGGTGCATGCTTAGGTCCAATGCAAGAAATGGGAATGAATTTCAAACACCAGGGCACCGTTGATTGCCGGCAAAACGTTGAGATACTTTTTTTAAATTCTAGTAAATCCAAAACTCGTCTGAAATTCATGAAACCTGGCATGCTATAATGTAATGGCACCTGACATGCTGTGTTATTTTTCGTGTCCATTTTGAGAGAAGGCGCACTCGAATAACAGCCAACAAAGGCATTTTGAAAAAATAGCTGCCACTTTAATATCTCAAACATTTGTATAATTCAAACCGTGTGCGTTATGTTAACCATTCACGTGACACCACGTGTCTTGGTTTTAATGGCTATAGGTTTTAATGGCTCTTGATCGCAAACGTTTTAGATAGAACACCCGTATGCAAAGTGAGAGCAGGATTTGTGCATCTCTTGAACACAAAAGGTTCTTTTGCATGAACCGTGTGAACCACTTACAAACAATTTGGTGCGATTTGCATCTGTCATATTGGGTATGTTGCCATTTGTCAGACTAGAAAGATTGACATTTGTTGATCTAGTAACATTGCCATTTGCCAATCTTGTAACACTGCGATTTGTCAAAATATGAAGCTAAAAATCACTAGCAGTATCTAATTTTTGCAACTGAAATTCAGTAATTAAGCATAGATGGAGGCGAGGAGGCGTGTTCAGCCGGGTGTGTATCGGGCGACACAGTACTATTCGATTTGACAGCGGGCGGCACAGTTCCCGATACGACTTTAATGCAGACGAGGGAGAGGGTAGCGGTTCTCGAAATGTTGAACAGCCAATGATGCATCCTCCTTCAATTAGCATCGTGTGAATGCATGAGGGAAGTAATGGGAGGAGGACCGGGAGAAGAGGCATCACGATGTGAATGGAACGCGGTTTGCACTCATATAAAGGCGCCCCTCCATTCCAATGCATCTACCACATCGTACACACCTAAGCATTTGCCTAAGCACCTACACTAATAAGCGCAAAAGTGCTCACTCCAGACCCACTGCGGCATGGCACTGTGGATCGTCTCCACACGGTGTTGGCGACCGACTGGTGGATGGCCGCCGTCGACGCCAGCTACGACTCTCAGTATGACCAGATGATCGTTCGCACCACCAACAGGTTCACCTTCGTCAAGAAGCTCGTGGACGACATCGTCGTACTCCTCTAGCCCGCGCACCCGGGCTCCTCATTGCGTGCCACCCTAATCGGCCTCCATGGCCGGAACCTCTTTCAAGCACTGGTGGCCCTGCGACTGCCCGCCGACGCCACGAAGAATGTCCACTTGGAGGTCGCGCTCACCGCGAGGCGTCTCACCCTGCAAGAAACCGTCGACCTACACATCCATGTGTATGAGCGAATCGTGTACATAGGTATCTACACGGCCGGTGAGGACGCTACGACGTTGGCCTTCTTCAACCGGTTGGAACCTTGGATGCCTTTGCTGAAAAGCACCTTGACCTCGCCACAAAAGCTGCCTCTCCTTAGACGCCGGTCGGTGGCCCGGCGCACTGAGTTGAGGAGGAGGAGGTCGTACATTGATGGATGCATCTTTCTTCTTGCCTCCTGTAACCACCACTGTGATCGCAATATCGTGGCCTTAACTCTTATTATGCTATTGCATTCTCGTTCTAGTCAATACAGACATGTGTGATCACTTTGCTTAATTATATGCATCATTGTAACTAGTACTCCATCCATCAATTTATAAGTTGTGCTGCCAGTGTTTGGGGCCGGCGCACGATCACGCACGTTCGTGTGCATGCGGTTGCGCCCGGCGCGGTGCGACGATGCAGTTACCCGCTGCAAAAATTGCCATGCGGGGGACGTGGCATTGATCATTGGGCAGCAACAGTCGGTCATCCGGGTGCCCAATAAAGGATGCAAAGAGGGATCCTACAGCAGCAAGGACCAGCTTCCCTACCGATAGCTCATCTAACAAAACTCCCAAGTTAAGTGTGCCGAGGCTGGAGTAGTCATCACATGGGTGACCGGATGGGAAGTGGACTCGATGTTAAATTAACTGATGTGATGGGTCACTGTAAACATTTAATTGCGTTGAATGTATACAGTGCTCCATCATATTAGTTGAATTAACCTCGAGGTCCTTGTTTTGTAATTTTTTTTTCATTTTTTGTTTTTTGTACACATGTTGATTGGCTTGAAGAAGGTCTATCTCATTACTTTTTGATAATTTTTGTTTTTTGAGCACATGTTGATTGGCTTGAATGAAGGTCTATCCCGTTACTTTACGACATGTTTCCAAAACATTGACCTCGAGGTTAATTCAACTAATAGAACGGAGCATTATATACATTCAACGCAATTAAATGTTTTCCAAAAAAAGTGATATGATTTTTGTGAAACTTATAAGTCATGTATGTCAAATTAACCTCTGTGTACTTGTTCTCGAATTAACCTCCGGGCCTTTTGCCATGTATGACACACATCTTGTTAAGTTGAACCATTTATGTTCTCTTCCCTAATCGAAAACAGTTCATTCGACCGAACCGTATGCCGTATATCACACACACCTTAATCTGGCTGACCGTTTCTGTTGCTTTCCCTAATAGCAAATAGTTCATCGGAGCGAACTGTATGCCGTATATCGCACACGCATTGATATGGCTGCCCGTTTCTGTTGTTCTGTCTAATCGCAAACAGTTCGTCTGGATCAACCGTATGCCCTGCTTCGCACACACAACTAAAATCTGAACCGTGTTTGATGCATCCGTCGTCACAAATGTTTTGCACCTTTTTTGACGGGTTTTTTACACCACCATTTGCGATTATGGCATCGCACACAGTTTCGTCGAAGGGTCTCTGATCCTAGCGTCGCGTTAGCAGCATCCTGCAGTAGTGCACTTTCATCATGTTGGTTTGATTTGTGTTCGCTACTTTGATAATTTGATATGTGGGTGGATCAGTGCTTAGGTGCTGTTCTTACTTGAACAAACCTCCTACTTATGATTAACCCCATTGCAAGCATCCGCAACTACGAGAAAAGTATTAAGAATAAATTCTAACCACAACATTAAACTTTTGGATCCAATCGGTCCCTTAAGGAATAGCGCGTAAACTAGGGTTTAAGCTTCTGTCACTCTCGCAGCCCATCATCTAATAACTAATCCACAATGCATTCTCTTAGGCCCAAATATGATGCAGTCTCATGTAGTCGACATTCACATGACACCACTAAGTGAATCACAACATACATACTATCAAAATATCGAACACATATCAAGTTCACATGATTACTTGCAACAAGATTTCTCCCGTGACCTCAAGAACAAAAGTAACTACTCACAAATGACAATCATGCTCAAGATCAGAGGGGTATTAAATAGCATAACGAATCTGTACATATAATCTTCCACCAAATAAACCATATAGTAATCAACTACAAGATGTAATCAACACTACTAGTCACCTACAAGCACCAATATATAGTTCCGGTACAAAGATTAAACACAAGAGATGAACTAGAGTTTGAGAGGAGATGGTGATGTTGAAGATGTTGATGGAGATTGCCATCCCCAAGATGGGAGAGTTGTTGGTGATGATAATGATGATGATTTTCCCCTCCGGGAGGGAAGCTCCCCCGGCGGAATCGCTCCGCCGGAGCGCAAAAGTGCTCCTGCCCAAGTTTCACCTCGAGACGGTGGCGCTCCGTCCCAAAAGTCCTCTCCTGATTTTTTTTCTAGGTCAAAATTACTTATATACCAGAAGATGGGCTTCGATATCCTTGTTGAGGACATTCGTCGCCGGCAACGCCAGCGTCGAGAATCTTAGCACGACATGTTGGAGCCCTGCCTTCTGGCTTGTGCATGCGCTCTCGGAGCGAGCAGCCGGTACCCCTCCTCCGCTAGGGATCCGCCGGAGCTCCCCCGGTGATGAGGAGGACTGGGCAGACTCGGCGAGAGGCTGGTACCAGGTCTTCGATATCCTTGTTCTTTCGGTGGTTTCTGGTTCCGGTTCCTCTGTTTGTTGTGGGTAGTTCACCATGGAGTAGTATTTTTCGAGCTCATGAAAACCCCTCTTTCTGTAGTAGGTAATTTGGAAGTATTTAGCATACGAGTCTATTTAGGGCGCATCTACGCCACATCTACTCGTAAGTGACATCACGTACAAATTTGTGGGCTAGTTCCGTTTTCTTTCTCTCGGTCCTTTGTTATTGTTTGGGAGCACCTAGAGCTCATAGGAAAAAAAAGTTGACTGAGGCAAACTGATAGTTAATAAAGTACTAAATATACATATAAATGTACTAATAAAAAATGTTCTGCAAATTGTATGTGGGGGCCATGGCCCCCACACCCCACCCCTAGATCCATCACTGCATTTAGGCCTACTGGTTGTGTTTTGGTTATCCGGTTGCTGCTGTGTAGTGAGAATCGAAAATCAAAATCTTGCGTTCTGCTGCAACAGAGTTCAAGGTTATGGGCCTCGGTACCAATTTTCTGAAGAACTCGGTTGTGCCAATCAGATGCAACTGATGACCCACAAGTATAGGGGATCAATCGTAGTCCTTTCAATAAGTAAGAGTGTCGAACCCAACGAGGAGCAGAAGGAAATGACAAGTGGTTTTCAGCAAGGTATTGTTTACAAGCACTGAAATTATAATTAACGAGTAGTTTCATAGCAAGATAATTTGTAACGAGCAAGTAACGATAATAGTAAGAAAAGTGCAGCAAGGTAGCCCAATCCTTTTGAGGCAAATGACAGGCCAAAACGGTCTCTTACGATAAGCAAAGCGTTCTTGAGGGTACATGGGAATTTCATCTGGTCACTTTCATCATGTTGGTTTGGTTTGTGTTTGCTACTTTGATAATTTGATATGTGGGTGGACCGACGCTTAGGTGTTGTTCTTACTTGAACAAACCTCCTACTTATGATTAACCCCCTCGCAAGCATCCACAACTACGAGAAAAGTATTAAGAATAATTTCTAACCATAGCATTAAACTTTTGGATCCAAATCAGTCCCTTACGGAATAGCGCATAAACTAGGGTTTAAGCTTTTGTCACTCTCACAACCCATCATCTAACCTTAGGCCCAAATATGGTGAAGTGTCATGTAGTTGACGTTCACATGACACCACTAAGGGAATCACAACAAACATATCATCAAAATATCGAACATATATATATATATCAAGTTCACATGATTACTTGCAACAAGATTTCTCCCGCGACCTCAAGAACAAAAGTAACTACTCACAAATGATAATCATGCTCAAGATCAGAGGGGTATTAAATAGCATAATGGATCTGAACATATAATATTCCACCAAATAAACCATATAGTAATCAACTACAAGATGTAATCAACACTACTAGTCACCCACAAGTACCAATCTATAGTTTCGGTACAAAGATTGAACACAAGAGATGAACTAGGGTTTGAGAGGAGATGGTGCTGTTGAAGATGTTGATGGAGATTACCCTCCCCAAGATGGGAGAGTTGTTGGTGATGATGATGACGATGATTTCCCCCTCCGAGAGGGAAGTTCCCCCGGCGAAATCGCTTCGCTAGAGGGCAAAAGTGCTCCTCCCCAAGTTCCGCCTCGAGACAGCAACGCTTCGTCCCAAAAGTCTTCTCCTAATATTTTCTAGGTCAAAATGACTTATATATCAGAAGATGGGCACCGGAGGTGGGCTGGGCTGAGCACAACCCACCAGGGCGCGCCTGGGGGCCTGGCGTGCCCTAGTCTCCTGTGCTCACCAGGTGGCCCCCCTCCGGTAGTTATTTGCTCCAGTATTTCTTATTTATTCCATAAAAATTCCTCGTGAAGTTTCAACTCATTTGGAGTTGTGCAGAATAGGTAGCCTGACGTAGCTTTTTCAGGTCCAGATTTGCAGCTGCCGAAATTCTCCCTCTTTGTGTGAACCTTGAATATTATGAGAGAAAAGGCATTAACATTACTCCAAAAAGCATTATTATGCATAAACACATTATAAATAATAGTAGGTAAACATGATGCAAAATGGACGTATCAAGATAGCAATCTAAAATTTGTGAACAAATATAAGGCAATGGTAGAGGTTGGGGCTCTGAAATAATCGCTGATAGGAACACAATGGTTTACACAATGTTGTAGTAATGATCAACTTGCAACTACGCCCCATTCAGATTCACTCTGAAACAGCCTAGCTCATGGAAGACCATATCTGAGTTCAGAGGCAAACCATGGTACTGATACGTCTCCAACGTATCTATAATTTTTGATTGTTCCATGCTGTTATATTATCAATCTTGGATGTTTTATAATCATTTTATATCATTTTTGGTACTAACCTATTGACATGGTGCCAAGTGCGAGTTGCTGTTTTTTCCATGTTTTTTACATCGCAGAAAATCAATATCAGACGGAGTCCAAATGCCCCGAAACTTTACGGAGAATTTTTATGGGCCAGAAGGAACACAACGGGCCCTGGCTGCGCCTGGGGGGGGGTGCCCCAAGGGAGGCATAACCCACCAGGGCGCGCCAGGAGGCCCAGGCGCGCCCTGGTGTGTTGTGCCCACCTCGGGTGCCCACCGGACCGCCTCTTTGCTCTATAAATACGCCAATATTCCAGAAACCCTGGGGGAGTCGACGAAATATTCATCCAGCCGCCGTAGAGTCCAGAACCACCAGATCCAATCTAGACACCATCTCGGATGGGGTTCACCACCTCCATTGGTGCCTCTCCGATGATGTGTGAGTAGTTCTTTGTAGACCTTTGGGTCCGTAGTTAGTAGCTAGATGGCTTTCTCTCTCTCTCGCTGGATTCTCAATACAATGGTCTCTTGGAGATCCATATGATGTAACTCTTTTGCGGTGTGTGTGTTGGGATCGATGAACTTTGAGTTTATGATAAGATCTATCTTTTTATATCCATGGAAGTTATTTGAGTTTCTTTGATCTCCTATATGCATGATTGCTTATAGCCTCGTATTTCTTCTCCAATATTTGGGTTTTGTTTGGCCAACTTGATCTATTTATCTTGCAATGGGAAGAGGTGCTTTGTAGTGGGTTCGATCTTATGGTGCTTGATCCCAGTGACAGAAAGGGAACCGACATGTATGTACCGTTGCTACTAAGGATAAAACGATGGGGTCTATGTCTACGTAGATAGATCTTGTCTACATCATGTCATTGTTCTTATTGCATTACTCCGTTTCTCCATGAACTTAATACACTAGATGCATGCTGGATAGCGGTCGATGTGTGGAGTAATAGTAGTAGATGCAGGCAGGAGTCGATCTACTAATCTTGGATGTGATGCCTATATAATGATCACTGCCTGGATATCGTCATGACTATTCGAAGTTCTATCAATTGCCCAACAGTAATTTGTTTACCCACCATTTGCTATTTTTCTCGAGAGAAGCCGCTAGTGAAACCTACGGCCTCCGGGGTCTTCTTTCTCATATTATTTGCCTTTGCGATCTATTTTCTCTTGCATTTATTTTTAGATCTATTAATGTAAAAAAACATAAATACCTTGCTGCAATTTTTTCTTATTTATTTTATTTGGCAATTTATCTATCAATTTACTACAAATTTATCTCACGTTTGTTTGCCTATCTTGAGGCGCCATACCCCGGAAGGGATTGACAACCCCTTTAACACGTCGGGTTGTGAGGATTTGTTATATGTGTGTAGGGGTTGTTTATGTTGTGTTGCTTGGTTCTCCTACTGGTTCGATAACCTTGGTTTCATATCTGAGGGAAATACCTACCGCCGCTGTGCTGCATCATCCCTTCCTCTTTGGGGAAATGCCGACGTAGCTTCAAGCGACATCAAAAGAAATTTCTGGCGCCGTTGCCGGGGAGGATCTTCAACATATGCCAGGTTCCTAATCATAAATCTCATCTCCTCGGAATTTACATAATTTTCCATTTGCCTCTCGTTTTCCTCTCCCCCACTTCACAAAAATTTGCTATTTTATTCACCCCTCTTTTTCGTTCGCCGTTTTCTTGTCGGATTTGTTTTTGTGTGCAATCTTGTTTGCCGTTATTATCGTTATGGATAGCTCTTCCTCTATTGCTTGCACTCCTGAGAACGAGGTTCTCAACTTTAAACAAAGGGGAGGAGAAAATTTAAAAGATGCTTCGTATAGAATTTGCAATGCTCATAATAGATCTATTCGTAAGCAGTCTACCGTTGTTCTTCTTCGTTGCTTTTATATTGGCATCACCACTTGGTATAGATTCGTCCTTGATACGATTGCCGGTGGAAATTTCTTGATGTGTCCCTCTCTTGATGCTTTTAATGCTTTGGGAAATTTAGTGGGCTCACCACCTCTTATGATTAATGAAACAAATTTGACTCTTGAGCATGTTATAGAAAGATTAGATGCTATTGAAAAGAAAATGCTCGCCGAAGACCATATGGAAATTATAGATAAGAAACCAAGATTGGGTAAAGAGCTGGAGAAATTTTGAAGTTGCTAAAAGAAAAGGGTACCATAATCCATGAAAGAATAGAAGAAAGCTCGTCTCGGATTGATAAATTAGAGGAAATTTTTGGTGATCTAAGCACGACTTTTGCTTCCGCTAAAACTACCGAAAAAACTCCCATAAAAATTGGCAAATCTACCAAGAACAAGGGTGCAACTTCTAGTAGTGGTAATAAAGAAGATCTTAAGATGATTAGTATTCACCCGGATTTTGTTGAAGTGATAAGAGATCCTTCTTTCAAGGATGAATTCTTTCAATTTATTCCCAGAAGTATTGTTATTGAAGATCTTTATGCTAAATCTCTGAAGGATCCTAAGTATTTGATTGAAGAGTTGGACAAAGATGACAAAACTTAGATCCTTGCTTTATGCCTAGCTAAGGGCGTAAAACTATAGCGCTTGTTGGGAGGCAACCCAATGAATAAAATTTATTTTTGCCTTTTGCTTTCTGTTCTTGAGTGTTAGCACAATTATGTTACTGTTATGATTGTGTTTTTTATGTTTTAATTAGTGTTTGTGCCAAGCAGAACCGATAGGATCTTCTTGGGTGATAGTTGTTTGATCTTGCTGAAAAAAACAGAAACTTTGTGCTCACGAAAACAATTCTTATTTTTTATCAGAAAGTGATTTTTCCATGATTCTTTTTTAAGAAGATTAATATACAAATTTCTCAGGTCGTCCTATTTTTTCAGAATTTTTGGAGTTCCAGAAGTTTTCGAAAAAGTCAGATTGCTACAGGCTGTTCTGTTTTGACAGATTCTGTTTTCTTTGTGTTGTGTGCTTATTTTGATGGCTCTATGGTTTTCTTTGATAAGTTTTTGCCATAGAAAAGTTGGAATACAGTAGATATAATACAAAAACAAAATATTAATTGGTTTGATATAATACTTATAGTAGTGGTTTGCTTTCTTAGACTAACAGATCTCACAGATGTTTTGTTGAGTTTTGTGTGATTGAAGTTTTCAAGTTTTGGGTTATCTTACAATGGATGAAGGAAGGATGGAAGAGCCTAAGCTTCGGGATGCCCCGGCATCCCAAGATATTATCCAAAAATGAGCAACCAACTAAGCTTGGGGATGCCCCCCAGTGGCATCCCCGCTTTCTTCCAACGACCATCGGTATTTTACTCAAAATTATATTTTTATTCATCACATGATATGTGTTTTGCTTGGAGCATCTTGTATTATATGAATCTTTGCTTGTTTTATTTTGTGTTTTAAGTCACCAATCCTTGCTGGACACACCTATTTGAGAGAGCCAAAATTATGTCATGACTTGTTAGAATTGCTCTCTATGCTTCACCTAAATCTTTATGAGCTATGGACTTGCTCTAGTGCTTCACTTATATCTTTTTGAGCACGGTGTGCGTTAGTATTTTTGAATAAATGCTCTCTTTCTTCACTTAGATTCATTTGAGAGTTAGTAAAATTTTCAAGAAATTCTCTCTTGCTTCACTTAAATTAATTTGAGAGAAAGAAAACATTATGCTCATGATCTTCACTTATATTTGTTTGAGCTTATGAAAAGCAACACATGAAACTTAGTCCAAAGTGATAGATATCCAAGAAGGATATAATAAAAACTTTCATGAAGATCATTGGACAAAATAAACTTGATTCTTAGTAATAGTTTTGAGATATGATGATGTGATATGTGAGTTATGTTGATGAGTAATTATGCTTTAGTAAGAATATTGGTGTTAAGGTTTGTGATTCCCTATGCAAGAACGAAAGTCAATAGTCATGCAATGAAATTATATCCTACTTGTGGTGCATTATTCGGTGTTATTTATGCTTAGTGCTTGCTTATGAGATTATCCGTTTCTTGGTTGGTCGCTTCCCAATCTTTTGCTAGCCTTCATTTTGCACCAAGTATGATCTCTACTTGTGCATCCAAAATCCTTTAAACCAGCTTTGCCACATGAGTCCACTATATCTACCTATATGCGGTATTCTTTTGCCGTTCTAAGCAAATTTGCATGTGCCATCTCTAATTTTCAAAAAAACACTTCTCTTTTGTGTGTTTATTTTGCTCGCGGAGCGGTGAGAGGTGGCTAATATTTTCCATGCTAGATGTGTTATTCTCACGATGAGTGTTTATTCACTTGTCATTGCACGAGAGTAAGGCAAAGGTTTTAGGGATGCCCAATCCCGAAATGCAAAAATGAATTTACTTTATGTTGAGGATATAACCATTAGAGTCACCCGCCCAGGAGGGGCCGGGTTACGTCATAATGATCATCACGTGAAGCCCAGTACCAAGCTTGAGGATGGCGCATCAATAATGGGCTTAAGACCCGGAGGCGGCTTAAGGCCCGTAGTGATAAACCGCCGTTATGGCAAGACTTGTAATGTAAGGCAAGAGTAGTTAAGAGTCCGAGCCGGATACTGTTATAAGCCGGCCGGGACTCTGAGAGCCGCGGGGCGTCAACCTCTCTATATAAAGGGATGACCCGGCGGCGGTTCCGGACGAGAGACAACAGATCGAGAGCCAGGCATGGCGATTAAGCTCCCTGGTCATTGAAACCCTAAGTAATACCACCTCAACTGGACGTAGGCTTTTACCTTCACCATAAGGGGCCGAACCAGTATAATCCTCGTGTTCCTTGTCCCGCTTAACCCCTTTAAGCTTCCTAGCTGCAATGGCTCCACGACTAAGTCCTTGCACGAGGACATCTGCCGTGACAATTCCACGACAGTTGGCGACCACCATGGGGCCAGCGCACGGTGGATTTGAGTTCTTGAAGGGCAGCTTTGAAGGGCTCAAGGGATACGCTGTGGACCGGATGACCAAGAGTCGTCGCGGCAAGCTCTCCATCGACGATGCAAACTGGGGCCCCGACGCCGGCTCAATCGAGTACGGGTACCGGGTCCCCTTCGGCGGAATCCATGTCTTTATTGGCAAGATTGGTGAGCCGGGCCTTGAGCCGGACCTCTGCGCCGATCTCATCGAGACGGCTCAGCGTGCACGACCCGCCCGGACTCTGCCTGCCTTGAAGCATGCTTTCGTGGGATGCGTCCATGGAGGACTCTCTGAAAGATCTGGATCTGGCGAGGAGACGGCCGCTCGCTCTGATGGCGAGTCATCCACAGAGGAGACCGACTCGTTATACCAACTTCAAGATGGCAGGCTCAGGGGTTGTTCCGATGGCGACAGTATTCCGGACCCCTTTGAGCCGCCGAGCCGGGTTGGAATCTTTATGGCTGGTGCACAACCTGTTCAAAACCCCGCCGCCGGGGCAGGAAGCCCTGTGCCCTTGCCGGCTCAGGTGCTGATGGATCTCACAGACAAGATGACGGCCCTGTTAACCGCTACGGTCGCCCCAGCGGATCAAGCTCAGCATGACGCGGAGGTGGCACAGTTAAAGTTGGATCTAGCAAAAGCCAAGGAGGATCTGGCGGCGGAAGGGATCAGGATGGCTGCAGAGAGGGCGGCTCTCGACGCCCAGACTCAGCTGATTCAGGCGCAGTCTTTCCGGCTCACGATGGATCAGAACGCGTCCAATGAGGTCATGAGAAGGAGGCATCAAAAGGCCCAATCTCGACTCCCTCCGGTTTACGATCCTCGAAACCTCTTCAACACGCCTGGTGCAGGGCCCAGTAACCCGCCAGAGATCACGGCGCCTAGGGCTGGAACGCCAATTCAGCCCCAAGTGATGGGGCCTCCCCGGGTGAACGCTGCCCCGCCTCAGTACGTGCCAATACCATCGGGTCATTATGCCAACCCGTTGGAAAACATGGTCGCCGCGGCGGCGCGACTGGCGGCTCTCCCAATCGATGGCGACTCTCCGACGGCGGTTGAAACCCGCCGGGTCAGAGAACTCCTTCAGACGGCTCTGGCGCAACAGGAGGCATATTCATATAGCCGGGACAGGATTCATTCAACCCCTCGTCCAGGCCGGAGCCCGAGTTATAGCAGACACATGGTCTCAGCGACCGGCTCTAGCAATGTCCGACGCCGTGACTTGCCCCCAGGCCACGGCCCGGTTCGCAATGGAGCTTTTAACGCGGTAGACCAAGACAGAGCACGACAAGAGGCGGAGCAGGCGGCTCAGTTGACAGCTTACCAGCCACTCCCGGCTTATCCGACGGCTTCCATCGACGCGGGTATACCTACGAGGACTTGAGGTGTTCCTTGTCTGGTGCCGGCTCTCCGTAATGAACGTCTGCCCAAGGATTTCAAAGGGCCTAGGAAGGTACCTAATTACACGGCTGATTTACAACCCAGAGCATGGATCGAGAGTTACAAGATGGCTATGGAGTTGCTGGAGGTCAGTGAAGCGGCAATGGCGAAGTACTTCACCATGATGTTAGATGGGACTGCCCGCACCTGGTTGAAAGGACTGCCACCGAACTCTATCGGGTCTTGGGCTGAGCTAAAAGCCCGGTTCATCCAAAAATTCAAAGATACATGTAGGCAATCTATGTCAATTGTGGATTTGACTAACTGCAAGCAGCAGGAGGGTGAGTCTACAACCCATTGGGTTCGTCGGGTCAAAGAGATAATACATTCATCTGATAAGATGGATGCCGGCTCTGCAGTCTTAATGTTGGAGCAGAATTGTCGTTTTGCGCCCCTGAAGATGAAGCTCGGGCGGCTCAAGCGCGATTGCAATGATATGGGTACGCTGATGGCGGCTCTGGTCAAGTACGCCGACTCTGATAGTACCAAGGATCCCGCGTCGGATGATGAAAGGACAGGGAAGGGAAAACGGAATGGCAATGGCAAGGGTCCCCAGCATAACCCGGCGAACCAGGGAGGTAACAAGCGTAAGGCTGATGGCAGTATGGAGTTTGTGGCCAACGCCAATTCACAGGGTAACAACCACCGGCGTAAGGGGAGACCACCTCCCCGTGCCGGCGGGTCAGGCCCGACGCTTGAGCAGTTGTTGAATGAGCCTTGTCCAAGGCATGGCTCTAGGGAAAAGCCGGCCACTCATCTATGGAAGGACTGCGCAATCATGAAGGCCTTTAAAAATTCCAATGCTTTCAATGGCAACAGTGGCCCGGGCGGCGGCTCAGGCGCCGGCGGCTTTCATGGCCCGGGCGGCGGTTCAAATTCCAATTCTCAGAATGTTCAAGGGGGCTTTAATCAGCAGTCCGGCCAGGGTCATCAGCAGCAGCAGCAGGGGGGATACCAGACCAATCCAAAGCAGCTCAATGGCGGGCAGTATCATGTGTTTACTACCAGTCTGTGCAAGCGAGAGCAGAAGCTCCATAAAAGGGCTGTGAATGCTGTTGAGCCGGCGGTTCCACGCTATTTAAGATGGTCTGAGCAGCCTATTGTGTGGAGTAGGGAAGATCATCCTCCCCGGGTTGATAATCCGGGTCACCTGGCCTTGGTGGTGGCTCCTCAGGTTGGGGGATATAAATTCACTAAAGTGCTCATGGACGGAGGCAGCAGCATCAACATCCTCTATTATGAGACCTTCCGTCGTATGGGTTTAACTGATAAAAACCTCAGCCAGTCCAATACTGTTTTCCATGGCGTGGTGCCCGGCAAGTCGCATATCCAGTCGGTAAGATCGAGCTAGGAAGTGGCCTTTGGAGATGAGTACAACTACAGGGCGGAAAAACTAACCTTTGAGGTGGTTAAGATAAGAAGTCCGTATCATGCTTTATTTGGGCGGCCGGCTTACGCCAAGTTCATGGCACGGCCGTGTTACGTGTATTTGCAGCTCAAGATGTCGGGTCACAATGGGACCATTACGGTTCATGCCAGCCGGAAGATAGCCTTGGAGTGTGAGGAAGGTGACGCGGCTTACGCTGAATCTGTTTGTGCAACAGAGGAGTTGAAGTTTTACAAGGACAATGTTGACCCGGCAGATATGACGTCTTTGAAAAAGCCAACCACGGAGCATGAGCCGGTAATGAAATTTAAGTCAGCTGATGAGACTAAACTTGTTGACTTTGTTCCAGGTGACTCATCTCAGCAATTCAGCATCAGTGCCAATCTGGATCCGAAATAGGAAGGCGCGCTCATCGAGTTCATCCGTGAGAACAGGGACATTTTTGCATGGAAACCTTCTGACATGCCGGGTGTACCTAGAGAACTCGCTGAGCACACTCTCAATATTGATCCGAAATTTAAGCCGGTCAGGCAATTCCTCCGGCGGTTTAATGAGGAGAGGCGGAAAGCCATTGGTGAGGAGGTAGCCCGGCTCTTGGCGGCCGGGTTTATTGTTGAAGTTTTTCATCCAGAATGGTTAGCTAACCCGGTGCTCGTGCTCAAGAAGAACGGCACCTGGCGGATGTGTGTGGACTACACGGATTTAAACAAGGCTTGTCCGGCTGATCCTTTTGCTCTCCCCCGTATTGATCAAATTATTGATGCTACGGCGGGTTGTGAGCGCTTAAGTTTTTTGGATGCTTATTCTGGATACCATCAGATTAAAATGGCAGTTAAGGACCAGGAGAAGACGGCGTTCATCACTCCCTTTGGAGCCTTCTGTTATGTGTCTATGCCTTTTGGGCTCAAGAGTGCACAGGCGACTTACCAGCGTTGTGTGCAGAATTGTCTTCATAACCAGATTGGGCGCAATGTTCATGCCTATGTGGATGATATCGTGGTTAAATCCAGGGAGAAGGAGACCTTGGTAGATGATCTTAGAGAAACCTTTGATAATCTCTGGGTTTACAAGATGATGCTTAACCCGGCCAAGTGTGTTTTTGGTGTTCCCGCAGGCAAGCTCTTGGGTTTTCTGGTTTCTCACAGAGGCATTGAAGCTAACCCGGAAAAGATCAAGCAATCACCTCTCTGGCTAAGCCGGCGTGCATAAACGACGTCCAGCGTCTGGCGGGCCGCGTCGCTGCTTTGAGCCAGTTTATAAGCCGTTTGGGTGAAAAGGCTATGCCACTGTACGAGCTGATGAAGAAAACATATGATTTTATCTGGAATGATGCTGCTAATGCTGCTTTTGAGGATTTGAAGAGACAGCTGGCTGAGCCCCCAGTCCTTGCTGCTCCTGTTGACAAGGAGCCCTTATTGCTGTATGTAGCCGCTAACACACGAGCCGTCAGTGTGGCTGTGGTGGTGGAGCGTAAGGAAGCGGGGAAGGAGTATCCGGTTCAGCGGCCGGTTTACTACGTCAGCGAAGTACTCATTGAGTCCAAACAACGGTATCCACATTGGCAGAAGCTTGTTTATGGGGTATTCATGGCAAGCCGGAAGCTTAAGCATTATTTCCAGGGTAACCCTATCACTGTGGTTAGTTCTGCTCCCCTAGGAGATATCATCCAAAACAGAGAAGCCACAGGAAGAGTGGCTAAGTGCGCTATAGAACTTGGGCCTCATGGTCTGAAATACGTGCCACGCGCTGCTATCAAATCTCAAGCATTGGTGGATTTCATCAATGATTGGACAGAGCTGCAGGTGCCTGAAGAGAAACCGGATAATACATACTGGACTATTCACTTCGACGGGTCTAGGCAATTGGAGGGCTCGGGGGCTGGAGTTGTATTAACTTCCCCTCGAGGTGACAAGTTTTGCTATGTGCTACGGTTGATGTTTCCCTGTACTAACAATGCGGCTGAGTACGAGGCCTTGCTCCATGGTCTTCGGATGGCTAATGAGATGAGCTTGAGCCGGGTAAGGTGCTTTGGCGACTCGGATTTAGTGGCCCAACAAGTGTGAGGCAAGTGGGATTCCAAGGACCCTCTCATGGCGGCTTATCGCCGCGAAGTTGATGCCATTGCTGGACATTTTCAGGGTTACCAAGTAGAGCACATCGATCGCAGGAAGAACGAGGCGGCTGATGCATTAAGCCGGCTAGGCTCTCAGCGAAAGCCGGTGCCGCCTAATACTTTCTTGGACATTTTGCATAACCCTTCTGTTAAGTTGCCTACAGAGGAAGACTTGGCTGTTCCCGACCCGGAGGCACAGTTGGTGGCGGCTCTCCACATTATCCCAGACTGGACAGTACCATACTTGGCTTACATGACCCGGGGAGAATTGCCTGAGGATGAAACTTTGGCCAGACAAATAACCCGGCGGTCTAAGTCAATGATAATTATCAATGGCGAGCTGCATCGTCGCAGTATCATTGGGACTTTCCAGCGTTGTGTTTCCCCTGAGGAAGGTCAAGAAATTTTACGTGAGATTCACGAGGGGGATTGTGGCCATCATGCTGGCTCAAAATCCCTTGTGGCCAAGGCTTTTCGTCATGGTTTTTATTGGCTGACGGCTCATGCTGATGCAGAGGACTTGGTCAGTAAATGTGACGGTTGTCAGAGGTTCTCGCGACGGGCTCATGTGCCAGCTCAAGAATTGAGGATGATTCCAATCACTTGGCCATTTGCGGTCTGGGGGCTTGATATGGTTGGACCTTTTAAAAGATCCAAGGATAAGAAGACCCACCTCTTGGTGGCGGTCGACAAGTTCACAAAGTGGGTTGAAGCAGAGCCAGTTAGTAAGTGTGACGCAACCACAACGGTTCAGTTCATGAAAAGGGTGATATTTCGCTTTGGTTTTCCACACAGCATTATAACTGACAATGGTACCAATCTGTCTAAGGGCGCCATGTAGGAGTTTTGTCAACGAGAGCATATTCGGCTTGATGTTTCATCAGTGGCTCACCCTCAGTCCAATGGTCAAGCTGAGAGAGCCAATCAGGAAATCTTGAAGGGCATCAAGCCCCGGCTTTTGGTCCCTTTGCAACGGACGCCGGGTTGTTGGGTGGAGGAGTTACCCTCCGTGTTATGGAGCATCAATACTACTCCTAACAGGTCTACGGGTTACACGCCTTTCTTCATGGTTTATGGAGCGGAGGCGGTCCTCCCTAGCGACATCCGTCATGACTCGCCTCGAGTGGCGGCTTATGTTGAGGCCGATAATGAGCGGGCGCGCCAAGATGCTCTTGACTTGTTGGACGAACAGCGTGATGTGGCAGCAGCTCGCTCGGCGATTTACCAACAAGACCTGCGCCGCTATCACAGCCGCCGGGTTAAGTCCAGGGTCTTCCAGGAAGGTGATCTGGTGCTCCGGCTCATCCAAGATCAAACAGATGCACACAAGTTATCCCCGCCTTGGGAAGGGCCCTTTGTGGTCAGCAAGAACTTGCACAACGGGTCATACTACCTTATCGATGTTCGGGAGCACAAAGATTCACGTAAGTCGGAGGAAGAGACCCGTCGGCCGTGGAACATAGCTCAGCTTCGGCCTTATTACACTTGAGCCACCGGCTCTCATAATGTACATATTTCTATAGCCATGTATATATTATGATAAATAATAAAGCAGGACCTCTGTCCTTTTCTCCTCCAAAGGTAAATGTGTTATTTCCATTACAACATTACATGGTCACTTGGAGGTGGATCCGGCTTATGATCGTATTCGAATCTAGCCGTTAACAATACGATCACTTGGGGGCTTCCTGTTCAAACATAGGTCGTATTCGAACCAAAGAGAACATAGTTGTCGATACCCACTTGATTGGCAAATTGCCGAGCTCATTGGGGAGTTTTTCTTGATCATATTTGAATCATAGCTCAACCCCCTTTGGGAACCGACGTGGATCGTATTCGAATCAGCGTCGTTAAACAACTCTTAAGGTCATTTGGGGGCTTCCTGTTCAAACATGGGTCGTATTCGAACCTAAGAGAACATAGCTGTCGGTACCCTCTTGATAGGCAACGCCAAAGCCACTGGGGGCTATATGATCGCATTCGAATCTTAGCTTAACCCCTTTGGGACGGTTCTCTGGTCGTATTCGAACCAGAAGCCCCTAAGTTTTGATCTTTTTGGTTTGCAACAAGTTCTTTTGATCATATCAACAGTGTGCAAGGGTGGTTCTTATTCCGCCGGCTTAACTTTGATTAACAATGTTGATAGCACACAATAAGCATTATCGATGCTGGTGAACCGGAGTTGAGTTCTCAACCTCATTATTTGAGTTACATAAACCGTAAGTGTACTTGAAGGCTTGCAGAGACTTGTGATTTGTTTTCTATGCAGGACAATGAAAGACAGTTCTTTAAACTTAAGGAAAGTAAATGATCAAACATAACCCGGAGGAATATAAAAGAGCAGCTTCAACGGAGTTAAGCACTCCACACGTGCACGATGGCATGACAAAATTAAGTGTTTGTCCTACTCTATTACAGGACTCCCCGAGTCCAAAAGGTGAGGCATTGTTTTTAAGGCGTAGCCATGAGCCGCCTAAGAAATCAAGGTGCTTGTTGGGTTGAAGCTCCCGGCTCATCCCTCTCCGCTCCTCCGGCTGTTTCCATGACCTGGAAGGTTGATGATTTCCAGTCAATGCCGCTCAAAGCTTCAAATTGAGCCTCATCATCAATTAACCCGGCCGGGTCAACTTCTGGGGCGAAGGTATGCTTACGAATTGGAGGGATCAGGCTAACTGCTTCATAGCATGGAGTTGGGATCCTCTGATTCTCCGCGTCATAGCCCGGCTGATACTTGGTACGGTCTATGTCATTCCCAATCAAGGTGGCCACTGGGCGCACGCTCTTCACACAGGCGGCGAAGTCTTTCTGGTCAAAGGGGGTGCCGTCTTCCTTCAGGCTGGGGTATCCAAGAGCGATGTCGGCCGGGTCTAGCTCCGGTAGAAACGCCTTGGCCCGGCTCAGAGCAGCTATAGCTCCGGCTCTTGCAGAAGCCCGTCTCAGCTCTTGGAAGCGCTGAGGAAGTACGGCAAGCCGCCTGAGTACATCTGCCAGGTGAGTGGGAACTTCATTGGACAGAGCCACAACGGCTAAAGCACGTTGTGACCCGGTGTAAAGTTGCTCCACCAAAGTGTAAACCGCCTTCAGCTTGGTCAGCACGTTTTGGTTGAGGTTGGAACTCCTGGGACCTACATTACAAAGTCAGGTGAGCTGATGGCAATGGTGGGACTTATCAGACGTAAATGATGTAAACTTGTTAGAAGCTTACAGAGTAACTTACCGAAGATTGCGGCGACCATCTGCGATACATGGCGTTTTAAGCCGGTGAGTTCGGTGGTTCTTTCAGGAAGAGCAGCCTCCGCTTGTTCAGCCCGGCTGAGCAAGGCAGTCTTCTCATCGGCCCAGGCTTTTCTTTCTGTTTCAAATTTTTTCTTCAGTTTTTCTTGTGCAGAGACACTGAACTCAAATTTGGCATTGGCCTTCTGGGTCTCATTTTCCTGAGTCTTCAGGCGGGTCTTCAGATCAGAGATTTCCGATTCAAGTTTCTTGCAGGCAGCCTGTACAAGTTCCGGGTTACAGTTTGAGTGATTATCATGCAACACTAAAGTCCCAAGCACTTTGCAAGCAAAGACACTTGGCACTTGGGGGCTAATGTAGGCTGAGAAGCTTTATTTACAGTGCCGGTTCATGAAAATAAGTCCCAAGCACTTTGCAGGCAAAGGTACTTGGCACTTGGGGGCTAATGTGTCAAATTGCTCAACTATTTGGTTAAAGTAAGGAATGAATCAGGTGAACTATGCTGTTTAAGCCGGCCCTTGAGTGTTACCAGGTAAGCCGGTATTAAGTCTACAACATATTCTATCATAAGTAATAGACTTGGGGGCTAGCATGGTAAGGATGACTATGGAGTAAGCAAGAGAGTTGTACCTCAGATTTTTGCTGTATCTGCTTCACCATGTCAATTTCCAGGTCCCGGCTGTTGTGCACTTGACCAATATAACCAGCGACAATATCTCCAATGCTCAGATTGGCATAGTTAGTAATGTCCAGCCTAGCTCTGCGGCGCTCCGGAAGTTCCTCCTTAGCAGAGCACTTAGCCAGCACGGTGGGTCTTCCCGGTTCAACAAATTCGGTCCGGGTAATCACCACATCCGGGTCATCGGCCGGTTGAGCTGGGCTGGGAATCTCCGGGTTATCAGAACCCTCCATGGCTTGTTCTTCAGTTGGAGCGGTGGTTTCTGGAGCTGGTGCAGATGGCGGCTCAGAGGCAGAGGCGTTGGGTTCAGTCAAGACCGGCTCTTCGACCGGGTTACTTTTCTTTGCCCTTTTGCTGAGCTTTGCTTGTGCACTGAAAGTCAAAAGGTTAGTGCAAAAACATGAGTAAGATAAGCACAAAGTAAGCTGATCATCATTACCCGGGTGCGGTCTTGAAAGCCGGCAAGTTAGATTGCATGGAGTCCCCGGAGGAAGGTGAAGTTTCCTGATAGTTTGAATCAGAAGAATTGAGTGGTTGACGAGTGACGCCCACCAAAGGATGAAAAGGATATAAGTTGGAGATAACCTTGGTCCGGCGCTTCCTTGATGCTTCAGGTAAGCCGGAGGAGAGGTCTGCATCCTTGTTGGTCCGGGTTTGCCTCCGGCTCTCATGAATCTGTCGCTTCAAAAGAAATTGAGGATCTTGATAAGCTAAAGGATGTGAAAATCTTACTTTCCGGGTTACTCTTCGGACTTTCAGCCTTGGCAAGGGCTCCGAGTCGGAGGAAAGTATAGTTACCTCTTCAATCACCGGGTTACTCGCTCCGGTACCATCCTGCTGATAATCAGTCTCAATAAGGTGGTTAAAAACAAACAAAAGAAGAGCCTAAAGAATCAAGGGCTACCTCTGACTCGGAGGTGTCATCGAGCTGAAGCAGGTCTGAGGCGCTAGGCTTACTCCCCTTCTTGCGGGGAGCGGCTCTTCTGGCGGCTTTTTTGACCTTCCTGGCTTTTTTAGCAGCCTCATGGTCATACCTGACCTTCCAGAACTTATCATTAGCCTGAAAATATAACAAAGGTTTCTTGAAGTTAAGATGAAAATTGTTAAAATGGAAAGTAAGGTGCTCAGATCAGTAGCTTACCGCCGGAGCCGGGTTAGCTTTGCAGAAGGGACTTAAGCCTGTCCTCCCGCAATCTGCTAAGCTCTCGTTTAGAAGGGACTTGGTCATGTCATCAACGACGTCCTCAGGTAAGTCGTTGGGGCTGTGCCGAAGAGGATCATCCTTCCGGCCCGTGTAGTCACACATTAAGCCGGGGCGGCTTAGAGGAATCACCCGCCAAGCAATCCAGACCCGGACCATATCAACGCCGTTAAGGCCGTTTCCTAGAAGAGCTTTAATCTTGTTGATGATGGGGATAAGTGGTTGACGCTCAGCTTGAGATAATTTGTCTGGCAGGAGGTGATTTGACTCCAGACGCAGGGCGCGAAAGCCGGGCAGAGGGTTCTCATTAGCCAGAGAAGTATCCTGGCAGTAGAACCATGTCTGGTTCCAGTCCTTTGGGTGGCTTGGCGGCTCAGCGTAAGGAAAGAGGCAATCTCTCCGTCGTTGAATTGAGATTCCACCAAGTTCCAAGCTAGGCCCGTTGGCACACTCGTTCTGGCGGTTCAGATAAAACAGCTCCCTAAAGAGTAGTAGGCTGGGCTCTTCTCCAAGGTACACCTCACAGAACACTTGGAAGTTACAAATGTTCGACACGGAAATGGGTCCAATGTCTTGAGGTCGCAGATCGAAAAAGTGCAGAACATCTCTGAAGAACTTTGAGCAGGGAGGTGCAAAACCCCGGCTCATGTGATCAGCAAATATAACAACCTCTCCGTCTCTTGGTTGAGGTCTTTCTTCGGATGGGTCAGGGGCACGATAGGACATGACCTCCTTCTTAGGCAGGTAACCCGTCTTCACGAAGTCATCTAAGGTATTATCAGTAACGTTGGATCTCACCCAGTTGCACGTAATGGGTGCCTTGGGAGCCTTGGGCGGCATTGTGAAAGACGGAAGCCTATGACAAAAGAAAATTTCCGGTTCAAATATAAGCCGGAGGAAGATTTCAGTTCAGTATTCAAGATGGCGGCTTATGAAGGGGCCTAATGATATATGGTTAATTGTGTCGGGTTATCTAAGCCGCTGTGGATATCATAAGTAATTCAAGTTGTTTAAAACTCTATTATGAATGAGCCGGAAATTTCACGGAGCATGGCCTCTTTTAAGCCGGCAATATGAGCCGCCATGGCTAACAGATGCAGTTTTTTGTCTAAGTGTTGCACAAACAAGTTTCACAGATTGCAGGGATTATTTTGGATCAAACGGTCGTTTAGAAAGGAAAAATTTCTAGACCTAAAAACTGATACAGAGAAGTTCATAAGCTCTAAATGAGGTCTTGTTGCGGACAAAGGGGATTTACTAGCATAAAAATGAGTGAGAAACTACTACCGCAGGGAGTCTGTACCGTTTTTGGTTCAAAGGGAACCTCGGTGGCGGAACTGTGAAGAAATCGCGATGAACTACGAAGAACACAGAGAACTTGCGAGCTCTAATGCGGATCTATGGTACGGGACGGCGAGGACTTACTGGTGCTGATGAGCAGCGGAGGCGCGCCGCAGGATTCTGGTCAAGACAGGTTGATGCAGCGGCCTTGGTCGGTGAAGACGAGGTGCGCGGCGGCGGTGGCGGAGCTCGGGCTCTGGAGCGTCAGAGGAGGAAGACGATGGAGGGAAAGAGTGACGAAGACCTATGGGCCGGGCCTATTTATAAGGGCCGGCTGGTAAATGGGCGCGGGAAAAGAGGAGGCGGAAGACATGATTATATTGCCGCAGAAACGCCTCGATTTTCGGGATGGTCTATAAAGATAAGATCCGTTGAGATATGACAGAATAAAAAATGAATTTAATGGAAGATGACGTCATGGCGGGTTACCAAGAATCCAGAAGATGACGTCACGCCGGGTTATAACCTTTGCACAAGCAGAAGCCGGAAGATTTTGAAGATTTTGAAGATTGACATGAACCGGTTCAAATCAATCTGGGGCCTAATGGGCCTAATGTTGAGGATATAACCATTAGAGTCACCCGCCCAGGAGGGGTCGGGTTACGTCATAATGATCATCACGTGAAGCCCAGTACCAAGCTTGAGGATGGCGCATCAATAATGGGCTTAAGACCCGGAGGCGGCTTAAGGCCCGTAGTGATAAACCGCCGTTATGGCAAGACTTGTAATGTAAGGCAAGAGTAGTTAAGAGTCCGAGCCGGATACTATTCTAAGCCGGCCGAGACTCTGAGAGCCGCGGGGCGTCAACCTCTCTATATAAAGGGATGACCCGGCGGCGGTTCAGGACGAGAGACAACAGATCGAGAGCCAGGCATAGCGATTAAGCTCCCTGGTCATCGAAACCCTAAGTAATACCACCTCAACTGGACGTAGGCTTTTACCTTCACCGTAAGGGGCCGAACCAGTATAATCCTCGTGTTCCTTGTCCCGCTTAACCCCTTTAAGCTTCCTAGCTGCGATGGCTCCACGACTAAGTCCTTGCATGAGGACATCTGCCGTGACAATTCCACGACACTTTATGTTGTCAAATAATAAATTCCTTGGAAAGTGTTGGTATGGAAGGCACCCGTGGATACGGTTAGCCATGGAAAGTGAAAGTATGGTGGAAAAAGGAATAATATTTATTTTCTGTTTGGGAACTACCTGTGATATATCTAGCATGGAAAGTGTTGGGAACTCTAAGTCGTTTTCGTTGGTGGGATGGATACACCTCCCAAAATGTTTTTATCTCTAAGTTTTTCGCTTTGAGCTCTGGCACCTCTACAAATCCCTACTTCCCTCTGCGAAGGGCCTTCCTTTTACTTTATGCAATTTTTATTTTGAGTCTCCATCTTCTCTTATAAAAGCACCAACTAGGAGGCAATATGATCGTACTTAAGTATTGGGTGTAGCTAATATTCGAGTGTGTTTCATGAATGGATCAATGGTTGAGCATGATGGACTAGGGATAACTTATTTTAGCGTTGATATTTTGAAAGACATGGTTGCTTGTTGATATGCTCAAGTATCTAAATTATTATGTCAAAACTAGACTATTGCTTTGAACAACTAAAAGTCCAAATGTACATGATATAAGGAAAAGAAATATGATATGACATGTTAGGCAGCATTCCACATCAAAAAATATATTTTAGCACTTACCTACTCGAGGACGAGTAGGAGTTAAGCTTGCACTACTGCAGGATAATGCTAACGTGACACTACGATCAGAGACCCTTCGACGAAACTGTGTGTGATGCAATAATCGCAAACGGTGGTGTAAGAGAACCGTCAAAAAGGTGCAAAACGTTTGCGATGGCGGAGCCATCAAACACAGTTCAGATTTTAGTTGCGTGTGCAATCCAGGGCATACGGTTCGGTCCAATGAACTGTTTTCGATGAGGCGGAACAAAAGAAACAGGCAGCCTGATGAAGGCATGTGCGATATAGAGCATACGGTTCACTCAGATGAACTGTTTGTGATTAGGAAACACAAAAGAAACGGTCAGCTAGATCAAGGTGCGTGTGATTGAGGGCATACGCTTCAGAAGGATTAACTGTTTGCGATTAGGCAACAAAACAGAAACGGGCCAGCCAGATCAAAGTGTCTGCAATTGATGGCATACACTTCACATGGATGAATTGTTTGCAATTAGCCACAACAAACTGAAACAGTTAGATAGATCAATGTGTGTGCGCTAGACGGACGCACACATTCTAATTAAAAGAAGCGTGCACGATGGTAATAACGAGCGCGCACGGTTATTGGAACAAGACGTGTGCTGACATTGCCTATTGTGGTGCACCCTATGGTGCAAACGCCACGTACGCGGCCGAGAAGGCGTACGTGCCCACGTTACGCCTTCCGGGAATAGTGCCGCACTTATAACCATCAGTAAATTTTGAGCATGCGTCCCGTCACAATTTTTTTAGAAGAAAAGGGAGGCCGCGTCCCGTCACATTCCAAATTGCAAACCTATTCACACCGATCAAAACCTAAACGGTTTCCCACTTAGGAGCGTATTACTATGCGGTTATAAATACTACTACTCCAAGATGACTACACATTCTTCCTCAACTCCTCATCCACAAAAACAAACAACTCATTCATCATCATTCCCTTGTGTCCGCCATGGCCAGCGTGAGTTCTGGGTCGAGAGTTTGCCACCAGGGAGAGGCGAGCCTGGAAGCGGAAGCACGAGAGATGTCCCGCCTCGCCGCGAAAGCAGCCAACATGTCCCGCCACACGACCGTAGCAGCAGAGAGGTCCCGCCGCGCTGCTGAAGCAGCATGGAGGTCCCGCTGCACCGATGATGCAGCAAACTGGTCCGGCCACGCCGCGGAAGGAGAAGAGATGTCCCGCCGCGCCGCGAATGCAGCAGAGATGTCCTCCCGCGCCGCGGTGGCCTGGGAAAATGTCTCGCAGGCAGGCGAGGACTCTTACACGTGCATGCGTGCCCTCGTCCTTAGGCAGATGGATCAGATCTCCAGGTAGGCGAGGTTGCAGGATGAACTGAAAGCCTCGTTTGAACAGTCTACCGACATCATCCGGCAACTAAATGAGAGCAATGCGAAGCTCCGGGCCAAGCGCGACCTGCTGAGGGCGAAGATCGTCGGAAGTGCGGAGCAGCAGGAGCAGACCACTGCTTGTTGAAGAGGACCGGCGGTCATCGTTGAGAAACTTATGGACGAGAATGCCATGCTGCGCATCGAGCGTAGAAGGCTGGTGGAGGAATCCGTGGATGCTCTCAAGCAACATCTTGAGGACAAGAAAGAGCTCGTCGCCGCTCGCCGCGGAGACCCGTGGCCTCCAGCAACGCATCAAGAAAGTAGATATCAGCGAGCCAGATCGTTGTCTTCCTTCTTCTTTTGCCCTTGTGTATTTCGGGCATTGCCGCATGTGGCTTTTTTTTAATTATGTTTCTAAATATGTAAGACAATTATTATCCATTGTCATCGTCCTTATATTCATCATGCTTGCTATAAGTCATAGTCGATGCTATATAGGTCCGTCGGATCTTACATCAAGATCCGTGCAAAACTTTCTTTTCAGATTTTCATTTCTCTCTCTTAAATCTCAGTCCAGTGAGACATATAGCCACGCCGTAGAATAGGTGGTCGGGCGCCATTAACGATGACGTTGGGAGGGAGGTGCGCAGCGGGTAGCGGTCAAAGGGCTCTCCTCCCGATGAGCACGCGCAGGGGTCTGATCGCACGCCTCCCGTACTCAAATAGCTACCCCGCACGGACCTCCTAGCCAATAAAAAAGGGGACGCATGGCCGCACGTAATTGGTAAGTAGAACGCCCACGGTTTCAATAAAAGTTGTGTTTCCGATTTGTAACGTGACAACACTTGTTCCAAAATGACTTTGTTGATTGTTAATGTGTGCGCCTTTGCAAATCGGACAGAAAAATTACCACAACATGTTGGTGCCATGTCGTGACACCATGCCAAGTTTCATGATTTTCAGGCGTGTTTTGGAATTACAAGAATTAAAAAACTAAGTTTCTCAATCTTTCCGGCCGAGCCACGACGCCCAGATGTTTGAATTTCACTCCCATCTCTTGCATGGGACCTAGAAATTCACCCAAATACACACATGTGATTTTTCAAACAACTTTGGTGCACTGGAGCCTGTGCTTGTAGTTCAAATTTGAATTATGCACATTAAATGCGCAGAAACTCAATTAATGTATAAAAAGGCCAAACGAACCCAGAATAATTCCAAAATTTAGCACGGTACTTCTATTTGGTCTAATCTGCCTGTGTAAAAAAATTAAGGCAGGAGAAGGCAGTGTACGTATGTCGTTTCGCACACGGAGGTGACACATTCCCTCTCGAAACCACGAGCCTTCTTGAGGGAAGCTCCGGTTTGCAAGAAGCTTACACCAAAGCTTGTCCCAATTCGACCAAAAAAATTACCACAGCATGTTGGTGCCATGTCATGACACCATGCCAAGTTTTATGATTTTGAGGTGTGTTTTGGATTTACAGGAATTAAAAAACCAAGTTTCTCAATCTTTCCGGCCGAGCCACGACGCCTAGATGTTTGAATTTCACTCCCATCTCTTGCATGGGACCTACAAATTCACTCAAGGACACACATGTGATTTTTCAAACAACTTTGGTGCACTTGAGCATGTGCTTGTAGTTAAAATTTGAATTATGCATATTAAATGCCAAGAAACTCAATTAATGTATAGAAAAGGCCAAACGAACCCGGAATAATTCCAAAATTTAGCACGGTACTTCTATTTGGTCTAATCTGCCTGTGTAAAAAAATTAAGGCGGGAGAAGGCAGTGTACGTATGTCGTTTCGCACACGGAGGTGACACATTCCCTCTCGAAACCACGAGCCTTCTTGAGGGAAGCTCCGGTTTGCAAGAAGCTTACACCAAAGCTTGTCCCAATTCGACCAAAAAAATTACCACAACATGTTGGTGCCATGTCATGACACCATGCCAAGTTTTATGATTTTCAGGCGTGTTTTGGATTTACAGGAATTAAAAAACCAAGTTTCTCAATCTTTCCGGCCGAGCCACGACGCCTAGATGTTTGAATTTCACTCCCATCTCTTGCATGGGACCTAGAAATTCACCCAAGGACACACATGTGATTTTTCAAACAACTTTGGTGCACTGGAGCATGTGCTTGTAGTTCAAATTTGAATTATGCATATTAAATGCCAAGAAACTCAATTAATGTATAGAAAAGGCCAAACGAACCCGGAATAATTCCAAAATGTAGCACGGTACTTCTATTTGGTCTAATCTGCCTGTGTAAAAAAATTAAGGCGGGAGAAGGCAGTGTATGTATGTCGTTTCGCACATGAAGTGACACGTTCCCTCTCGGAACCAAGAGCCTTCTTGAGGGAAGCTCCGGTTTGCAAGAATCTCACACCAAAGCTTGTCCCAATTCGGCCAAAAAAATTACCGCAGCATGTTGGTGCCATGTCATGACACCATGCCAAGTTTCATGATTTCCAGGCGTGTTTTGGAATTATAGGAATTAAAAAACCAAGTTTCTTAATCTTTCCGGCCGAGCCACGATGCCTAAATGTTTGAATTTCACTCCCATCTCTTGCATGGGACCTAGAAATTCACCCAAGGACACACATGTGATTTTTCAAACAACTTTGGTGCACTTGAGCATGTGCTTGTAGTTAAAATTTGAATTATGCACATTAAATGCCTAGAAACTCAATTAATGTATAAAAAGGCCAAACGAACCAAGAATAATTCCAAAATTTAGCACGGTACTTCTATTTGGTCTAATCTGCCGGTGTAAAAAAGTTAAGGCGGGAGAAGGCAGTGTATGTATGTCGTTTCGCACACGGAGGTGACACGTTCCCTCTCAGAACCAAGAGCCTTCTTGAGGGAAGCTCTGGTTTGCAAGAAGCTTACACGAAAGCTTGTCCCAATTCAGCCAAAAAAATTACTGCAGCATGTTGGTGCCATGTCATGACACCATGCCAAGTTTCATGATTTTCAGCCGTGTTTTGGATTTACAGGAATTAGAAAACAAAGTTTCTCAATCATTCCGGCCGAGCCACAACACCCAGATGTTTGAATTTTATTCCCATTTCTTGCACGGGACCTATAAATTCACCCAAACACACACATGTGATTTTTCAGCAAACTTTGGTGCATTGGAGCATGTGCTTGTAGTTCAAATTCGAATTATGCACATTAAATGCCCAAAAACTCAATTAATGCATAAAAATGCCAAACGAACACGGAATAATTCCAAATTTAAACACGACACTCATGTACTAGTTGCATGTTCACTGTACGTAAATGTTCTAGCAATTCAAACACTATCCTTTCCCTCTGTAACACCATTTTGTCTTTCAAAACATAATGAAAAAATCAGGTATACCACAAATAGTTTATTAGAAAGAATCGTGTGGGATGCGATATAAAATATCTTGGCGCACCGTCCTGTCTGGCTTACGCAGGAAGCTTCGTCGTCTACAGTCCACCGCCCCCGCTTGAACCACACTTGCGCGCTAGTTTCTCGCGGCACCGAGCGAATTTTTTTTGCCACCGCGGAAATATCTATCTCCCCGCCCCTCCCTCCTACCAAAAGCCACATTTCCACTGTTCCTCCTTGCTTTCCAAGTTTAAACCTTCACTGCTGCTTACTGGCAGCTCAGCCTCCTCGCCGATGACCCTTCTTCTTGCAGCGCCGCCTCCTCGCCGGCTACCCTTCGTCTTGCAGCGCCGCCTCCTCGCCGGGGACCCTTCTTCACTGCAAAAAATACACTTCCGTGATGATACGTGTTTGTCACAGTAGGTCACGTTTTCTGTCATGCATGTACATCCATGACAAATTTATGACAGAATCAAGATAGTCATACCTGTGCTGTCGTAGAAGTGTTCCATGACATTACCAAAATTATCATCACGGAAGTGTCCACTTCCATGAAGATAAATCGCGCGTCACAGAAGTGCTTTCGTCAAGGGTGACCGACACGTGGCATCCACCGTAACGGAACGCCGTTAAGCTATCGGGTCCGGTTTGGATCCGATAACCCTTTAATAGCCCCGACCAATGGGGATTTTCCACATGTAAAATCATCATTGGCTGGAGGAAACACGTGTCGGCTCACCGTTGGGACAGATGTCATCCACTCATTGGACCCAAAGCGCCTATGATACGTCGACACGTGGCACAGCCCAACAGAGGCTCATTCCTGTGACAAGGCCGGCCCATTTGACTTGGTCAAAAGGTGGCAGGCCGGCACACGGCAAGCCTGTTAACGACCTGTTCGCATATAGCCCATTTACAACCCGCTAACCCAGGGCCCGTTTTCGACCTATCTGAATTAGGCCCAGTAGCGTCATCTGGGCCGTCCAATATAATTCCAGCCCGTTTTAACTTCCGGCCCATGTATGGCCCATGACGTCTTTCGGCCCATATGAGGCCCTTAGTAACCCTCGGCCCCTTAACGGCCCATGGTAAAACAGGCCCGTAATGAACAGTGTATCACTTTATACCCATTAACGGCCCATTATTCAGTTGGGCCGTTTCCGGCCCATGTTATCTTTCGGCCTTCTCAGGGCCCATTTATTCTTGGGCTCATTTCCAGCATTCGTTTACTTACGGCCCGTTACTGCCATTTTCTGCTTGTGGGCCAAATTCAGCCCGTGGTTACAGTCGGCCCGTTTGTGGCCCGTTAATACGTTGGGCCGTTTTCATAGCGTCATCAAATACGGTCGATTAATGACGGCTCGTTATGGTCGGCCCATGAACGGACGATTTCAACTCTAGCCCATTTACGGCCATAATGTGGTATGTTATTGGCCCATGTTTGGCCAACCGATCATACGGCCCGTGGAAGGCCCATTGATGATACGGCCCGTAGAAGGCCCATTGTGTCTACGGCCCGTATAAGGCCCATTGTTTCTATGCCCCGTAGAAGGCCCATTGTTTCTACGGCCCTTAGAAGGCCCATTGTTTCTACGGCCCATAGGAGGCCCATGTTAACTACAATAAATATGTAGCCCATGGTTAATGTGGCCTAGTTTAGAAAAATAGGTTATTGCGGCCACTAGCAAACCTCGGAAAAAGAACTGCACTGACTACAAGAAAACAAATAAACAAGACAATAAGGAAATAAATAAGCAAGCAACTTACGCTAGGCTATCACGGCTATTACACATATTACATCCACTTGGCATCAAAGTTCGCCACCAGTGCAAATATAGGGAACACCCTACACTATACAAAAATGGCTTGCTGTTTTCTTCAGCCGGTGGCAGCACGTTAAGAACAAATTTTGTATCGCACCAAAACAAATTACAACGATAAAACAAAAGGAAGGTTGGCATAAAAGTTAACAGTCTAGCAGATAAATGCACCACCAGAAGTTCAGAAGCTCAGTTCATTTGACCTGACTGTTACGTTTTCATGCTGTATTGTCCGATGGAGCACCATAACCTTCGCCTTCAGTTCTCCTAGGCTCCTGAACAACATAGCAAATGTCTGGTGGTCTGGTTTCAAAACCATGCATATCTTGACAACATCGAACAATGTCTCTCCTTGTTTCACAAAGGGTCTCTGTTAGGGAATGGACTTGTCTCTGGAGCGCAGATACAACATTGTTTTCAGCTTGCATATCTTGATCATGAGGCAGTTTGGACGAGATTGCCTTAACAACCAACCCAGTATTACGCAGGAACGTGCTTTTGGCACTGTTAGTGGACAGGTACTGACCCACTGCAGCAAGAGCTGACATTGCGGTTATAGTTGCCTCGCCACCTTCAGAAGGTGGCGGTTCCACCATTTTTTCCATAGCTCGCTGAAAAGTTGAGGTTTTACATTAGTAGTACTAGAACAGAAGATATTAAGGAGGCAACAAAACCAAACAAAATAGCTTTGGTCTATATACAGAACTTATTCTGGTGAACCCATGTAAAATATTAGTTGTATTTTATTGCAAAGTACATAATAAAAGGTTCCAAACATATGACCATGTACCATCGCTAATGTATTGTCTATTTCTTCACATTGTATTGAGGGCTAAGGATAAAGAGACGAAGTTTATAATACATTAAGCATAGTACGACATCATTCATATCACAAAACAACTGAGAACAGACGAACAGGCAATTGTAACATTGTGTGGGCAAGTCCAGCACGGAACTAGATTACAGGTCAAGATCAAAGGAACATCACTCCTCTCTTTTAAACCTTGTAAGGTGCAATGATATGCTAAGACAATTGTGTATAAAATTGAAAAGAGTAATAGACATTGGCTGCAAACCATGCAGTTCAAGGCACAAGTCAGAGTAAGTAGTAGTTAAAAGGCATGAGGATTAAGGACTTATAACAACGGCTTTGACTGGTGTAGCCATGCCCTAGTGTGACAGTCCTTGAAGATTTCCGCAGAATTTGGTTCAGGTACTTTTTGGTCCTTGCAGGCTTTCCTCTGCATTTGGAACAAGCCAATATAGATATGATAATATGGTACAGCAAAAAGAGTGAAACAGCATCTAATTACAAGAGCCTCGCAGTGTGCAATATAGCTACGAGATCCTGTCGTCTGTTGGAATTTCACTTTCGTACGGTTGGCCTTGTTCTTTGAACAGTTCACCTACAAGAAGATATATTTGTGTGGCACATGCGTAAATAGGACTTCAACATGTGATCTGATCACATATATATACCGGATACTTCGGATCGGACCAGTGTTTAACGAGGCCTCTCCAGTCTTCATCAGATATATTTTCCACTGGAGATGTTTGGGCAAGTTCACTGTTAGCCTTGCCTTCAAAGTGAGTTTTCCTCAAGTTATATTGATACTGTCGCAGAGCAGACTTGAAAACATGGGTGCAAGCTTGTCTGGTTGCATCATCTTGGCTATCCAACTTGAACCTCATCTGTTGAAAATTATGGGAGTCTCATTATCAGCAACCTAGAAAGTATTGGACAGAGCAAGACAATATTACTAGTTTCCATACATAACCATACATACAGATAAATGGTCGAGGAAGGTGTTGAACTGGGTTTCGTCTTTGTCATTCCTGTACTGAATCCATGTTAGGAGGATACGTACATGACACCTAATAGCAACCGCTGCCTCTGATACTAACTTGGCTGACTATGTAGCATCACGTGGCCTTTTTAAACCTGCCTCAAAACAGATCTCCATTCTTCCATGATACGTCTCCATCGTATCTATAATTTTTGATTGTTCCATGCCAATATTATTCAACTTACATATACTTTTGGCAACTTTTTATACTATTTTTGGGACTAACATATTGATCCAGTGCCCAGTGCCAGTTCCTATTTGTTGCATGTTTTATGTTTCGCAGAAACCCCATATCAAATGGAGTCCAAACGGGATAAAAATGGACGGAGAATATTTTTGGAATATTTGTGAAATATGGGAAGAAGAATCAACGCGAGATGGTGCCCGAGGGGGCCACGAGGCAGGGGGCGCGCCCCTGACCCTCGTGGGCCCCCCTTAAGGCGGTTACTGCTCTTCTTTGGCCGCAAGAAAGCTATTTTTTGGAGAAAAATCTGGGCGAAGGTTTCAATCCAATCGGAGTTACGGATCTCCGGATATATAAGAAACGGTGAAAGGGCAGAATACCAGAACACAGAAATAGAGAGAGACAGAGAGACAGATCCAATCTTGAAGGGGCTCTCGCCCCTCCCATGCCATGGGGACCAAGGAACAGAGGGGAAACCCTTCTCCCATGTACGGAGGAGGTCAAGGAAGAATAAGAAGGAGGGGGGCTCTCTCCCCCTCTCTTCCGGTGGCGCCGGAGTGCCACCGGGGGTCATCATCATCACCGCAATCTTCACCAACAACTTCACCGTCATCATCACCAACTCTTCCCCCTCTATGCAGCGGTGTAACCCCTCTTTTACCCGCTGTAATCTCTACTTAAACATGGTGCTCAACGCTATATATTATTTCCCAATGATGTATGGCTATCCTATGATGTTTGAGTAGATCCGTTTTGTCCTATGGGTTAATTGATGATTGTGATTGGTTTGAGTTGCATGTTTTATTATTGGTGTTGTCCTATGGTGCTCTCCGTGTCGCACAAGCGTGAGGGATCCCCGCTGTAGGGTTTGCAATATGTTCATGATTTTCTTATGGTGGGTGGCGTGAGTGACAGAAGCACATACCCGAGTAAGTAGGTCGTTTGCGTATGGGAATAAAGAGGACTTGATACTTTAATGCTGTGGTTGGGTTTTACCTTAATGATCTTTAGTAGTTGCGGACGCTTGCTAGAGTTCCAATCATAAGTGCATATGATCCAAGTAGAGAAAGTATGTTAGCTTATGCCTCTCCCTCATATAACATTGCAATAACGATTACCGGTCTAGTTATCGATTGCCTAGGGACAAATAACTTTCTCGCGACAAAAAGCTCTCTACTAAAACTAATTTAGTTGTGTCTTTATCTAAACAGCCCCTACTTTTTATTTACGTGCTCTTTATATTCTTTCAAACCTATCCAAAAACACCTACAAAGTACTTCTAGTTTCATACTTGTTCTAGGTAAAGCGAACGTTAAGCGTGCGTAGAGTTGTATCGGTGGTCGATAGAACTTGAGGGAATATTTGTTCTACCTTCAGCTCCTCGTTGGGTTTGACACTCTTACTTATCGAAAGAGGCTACAATTGATCCCCTATACTTGTGGGTTATCAAGACTTTTTTCTGGCACCGTTGCCGGAGAGTCATAGCGTGGGGTGAATATTCTCGTGTGTGCTTGTTTGCTTTATCACTAAGTAGTTTTTATTTGCTGTTCTAAGTTGTTTTCTATCTTTAGTTATGGGTAGGAAACACAAAATACCAAAAAAAATAGTTGTACCTACTGAACCAATGGTTGAAGAACCACTCAAAATCTGTCACACTCCTGAAGCTTTTTACTTGGATCATCTTCGATCCCTATGTGCTCGTGCTGAAACCCCAACTAGCTTAGTTGAGGGCAAATCTTTAGATGAGCATGCTTGCTATGTGCGACACCGCATATCTGAAAAGGGAAACTTTTACTGGATCAAATTCATCGTTTGCAGTGCTATGCTTGGAATTTATGTGAAATATATGATTGTACTTGTTGTTCTAAAAACCCCAAGAAGCACCTTCCTTACCAATGTGAGTTTAGTGATAATGGAATTGTATCTTCGTATACTAAGGGTGTTTATAATTACTATGATGTTCAACAAATTGAAGAATTTGTTGCTTTTAGGGGTACTTGTGAAATTACTTCTTTTATTGAAGAGTGTGATGCTACTCTCTACAAATCTGAAAATTTGGCTATACTTAAATATTGCTATGATAATTATGTTTCTAATCCTTATATTAAACCATATATTGAGGACTCCTCCGCTGTCCAAGAAAGACTAATATTTTGCAGGAGTCTATGGAAGAAGGAATTGATGAAACTATGAGCTCATTGGATGAAAAAGATGATGAGGAGAGCGAAGAACAAAATGAGGAAGAGCGGATTAGCTACCCGTGCCCACCTTCTAATGAGAGTAACTCTTCAACTCATACATTGTTTAATTTCCCTTCGTGCTTACCGAAGGATGATTGCTATAATAATTGCTATGATCCCGTTGATTCATTTGAAATATCCCTTTTTGATGATGCTTGCTATGCTTGTGGCCAAGATGCCAATATGAATTATGCTCATGGAGATGAACTTGCTATAGTTCCTTATGTTAAACATGAAATTGTTGCTATTGCACCCACGCATGATAGTCCTATTATCTTTTTGAATTCTCCCGACTACACTATATCGGAGAAGTTTGCACTTATTAAGGATTATATTGATGGGTTGCCTTTTACCGCTGCACATGATGATTTTGATGAATATAATATGCATGTGCTTGCTGCTCCTACTTGCAATTATTATGAGAGAGGAACTATATCTCCACTTCTCTATGTTTCCAACACGATAAAATTGCAAGAACTGTTTATACTATGCATTGGCCTTTACTATGTGTGCATGCATTGTTATTTTATGACATGCCGATGCATCGGAAGAGAGTTAGACTCCATTGTTGCATGATATATGTTACTCTGTGCTCACTACTAAATCACAAATCATTGTTAATTAAAATTGGCTTTGATATACCTTGGGATCCGGGTGGATCCATTACTTGAGCACTATATGCCTAGCTTAATGGCTTTAAAGAAAGCGTTGCCAGGGAGACAACCCGGAAGTTTTAGAGAGTCATTTATTTCTGTTGAGTGCTTTTATAAAGTTTAAAAAACAAAAAAATAAAGAGGGGAACCTAAAACCTTTTCAAAAAGGAAAGTGAAAGTGAAAGAGACAAGCATTGTTGAAGTGGGGGAGCTCCTTGAACTTTGTTCATGCTCACGGAAACTTTGTGAATCTTGATTACAGAAACTTTTCAACAAAAATAATTATCCCCTTGTAAAATTCCATTGTATAATAAAAATAATGTGCCAAGGTTTGCCTTTAGGATGTTTACAATGCTTGTTGGTTTGTGCGGTGCAGGACAGAAACTTTGGCTGTAGTGCGCAATTTTACATTTTTAACTGGAACGTCAAACGGTCCTGAAACTTTTTGCAATGTCTTTCTATACAATTTTTTATTTTTCCTAATTTGGAAGAATTTTTGGAGTAACATAAGTATGGTGAATGTTCAGATTACTACAGACTGTTCTGTTTAAGACAGATTCTGTTTTTGATGCATAGTTTGCTTGTTTTGATGAAACTATCAATTCCTATCAGTGGATTAAGCCATGGAAAAGTTACATTACAGTAGCTACAATGCAAAAATAAAATATGAATTGGTTTTAAACAGTACTTAGAGTAGTGGTTTGCTTTATTATACTAACGGATCTTACCGAGTTTCTGTTGAGTTTTGTGTGGATGAAGTGTTCGAAGATCGAGGAGGTCTCGATGTGAGGAGAAGGAGGAGAGGCAAGAGCTCAAGCTTGGGGATGCCCAAGGCACCCCAACTAAATATTCAAGGAGACTCAAGCGTCTAAGCTTGGGGATGCCCCAGATGGCATCCCGTCTTTCTTCAACAAGTATCGGTATGTTTTCGGATTCGTTTCGTTCATGCGATATGTGCAAATCTTGGAGCGTCTTTTGCATTTAGTTTTAACTTTTCTTTTATGCACCATGCTGGTATGAGATAGTCTTTGGTTGATTTATAGAATGCTCTTTGCACTTCACTTATATCTTTTGAGTATGGCTTTATAGAATGCTTCATGTGCTTCGCTTATATCATTTGAAGTTTGGATTGCCTGTTTCTCTTCACATAGAAAACCGCCATTTGTAGAATGCTCTTTTTCTTCACTTATACTTGTTAGAGCGTGGGCATACCTTTTGTAGAAAGAATTAAACTCTCTTGCTTCACTTATATCTATTTAAGAGTTGACAAGAATTGGTCATTCACGTGGTTAGTCATGAAATCCTACATAAAACTTGTAGATCACTGAATATGATATGTTTGATTCCTTGCAATAGTTTTGCGATATAAAGGTGGTGATATTAGAGTCGTGCTAGTTGAGTAATTGTGAAATTGAGAAATACTTGTGTTGAGGTTTGCAAGTCCCGTAGCATGCATGTATGGTAAACGTTGTGTGACAAATTTGAAGCATGGGGTGTTCTTTGATTGCTTTCCTTATGAGTGGCGGTCGGGGACGAGCGATGGTCTTTTCCTACCAATCTATCACCCTAGGGGCATGCGTAGTAGTACTTTGCTTCGAGGGCTAATAAACTTTTGCAATAAGTATATGAGTTCTTTATGACTAATGTGAGTCCATGGATTATACACACTCTCACCCTTCCATCATTGCTAGCCTCTTCGGTACCGTGCATTGCCCTTTCTCACCTCGAGAGTTGGTGCAAACTTCGCCGGTGCATCCAAACCCCATGATACGATATGCTCTATCACACATAAGCCTCATTATATCTTCCTCAAAACAGCCACCATACCTACCTATCATAGCATTTCCATAGCCATTCCGAGATATATTGCCATGCAACTTCCATCATCATCATATACATGACTTGCGCATTTATTGTCATATTGCTTTGCATGATCGTAACATAGCTAGCATGATGTTTTCATGGTTTGTCCTTTTTTGATGTCATTGCTATGCTAGATCATTGCACATCCCGGTACACCGCCAGAGGCATTCATATAGAGTCATATCTTTGTTCTAGTATCGAGTTGTAATATTGAGTTGTAAGTAAATAAAAGTGTGATGATCATCATTATTAGAGCATTGCCCCAGTGAGGAAAGGATGATGGAGACTATGATTCCCCCACAAGTCGGGATGAGACTCCGGACTTTAAAAATAAATAAAAGAGGCCAAAGAATCCCAAATAAAAAAGAGGCCAAAGAAGCCCCCCCCCAAAAAAAACAAAAAAACAAAAAATGAGTGAAAAAGAGAGAAGGGGCAATGTTACTATCCTTTTACCACACTTGTGCTTCAGATTAGCACCATGTTCTTCATATAGAGAGTCTCTTGAGTTATCACTTTCATATACTAGTGGTAATTTTCAATATAGAACTTGGCGTGTATATTCCGATGATGGGCTTCTTCAAATGCCCGAGGTCTTCATGAGCAAGCAAGTTGGATGCACACCCACTTAGTTTCAGTTTGAGCTTTCATACACTTATAGCTCTTAGTGCATCCAATTGATGGGCATCTCCATAGCCCGTTGATTAGCCGCGTCGATGTGAGACTTTCTCCTTTTTTGTCTTCTCACACAAACCTCCATCATCATATTCTATTTCACCCATAGTGCTATATCCATGGCTTGCGCTCATGTATTGCGTGAGGGTTGAAAAGGATGAAGCGCGTTAAAAAGTATGAACCAATTGCTCGGCTTGTCATCGGGGTTGTGCATGATCGGAGCATTTTGTGTGACAGAAATGAAGTGTGGCCAAACTATATGATTTTGTAGGGATGAGCTTTCTTTGGCTATGTTATTTTGATAAGACATAATTGCTTGGTTAGTATGCTTGAAGTATTATTGTTTTTATGTCAAATGATAGACTATTGCTTTGAATCACTCGTGTCTTAATATTCATGCCATGATTAGATTACATGATCAAGTTTATGCTAGGTAGCATTCCACATCAAAAATTATCTTTTTATCATTTACCTACTCGAGGACGAGCAGGAATTAAGCTTGGGGATGCTGATACGTTTCCGTCGTATCTATAATTTTTTATTGTTCCATGCCAATATTATTCAACTTTCATATACTTTTGGCAACTTTTTATACTATTTTTAGGACTAACATATTGATCCAGTGCCCAGTGCCAGTTCCTGTTTGTTGCATGTTTTATGTTTCGCAGAAACCCCATATCAAACGGAGTCCAAACGGGATTAAAATGGACGGGGAATATTTTTGGAATATTTGTGAAATATGGGAAGAAGAATCAACGCGAGACGGTGCCCGAGGGGGCCACGAGGCAGGGGGCGCGCCCCTGACCCTTGTGGGCCCCCCTTGAGGCGGTTACTGCCCTTCTTTGGCCGCAAGAAAGCTAATTTTTGGAGAAAAATCCGGGCGAAGGTTTCAATCCAATCGGAGTTACGGATCTCCGGATATATAAGAAACGGTGAAAGGGCAGAATACCAGAACGCAGAAACAGAGAGAGACAGAGAGACAGATCCAATCTCGGAGGGGCTCTCACCCCTACCATGCCATGGAGACCAAGGACCAGAGAGGAAACCCTTCTCCTATCTAGGGAGGAGGTCAAGGAAGAATAAGAAGTAGGGGGGCTCTCCCCCCCTCTCTTCCGGTGGCGCTGGAGTGCCACCGGGGGTCATCATCATCACCGCAATCTTCACGAACAACTTCACCGCCATCATCACCAACTCTTCCCCCTCTATGCAGCGGTGTAACCCCTCTTTTACCCGCTGTAATCTCTACTTAAACATGGTGCTCAACGCTATATATTATTTCCCAATGATGTATGGCTATCCTATGATGTTTGAGTAGATCCGTTTTGTCCTATGGGTTAATTGATGATCGTGATTGGTTTGAGTTGCATGTTTTATTATTGGTGCTGTCCTATGGTGCTCTCCGTGTCGCGCAAGCGTGAGGGATCCCCGCTGTAGGATTTGCAATATGTTCATGATTTGCTTATGGTGGGTGGCGTGGGTGACAGAAGCACATACCCGAGTAAGTAGGTCGTTTGCGTATGGGAATAAAGAGGACTTGATACTTTAATGCTATGGTTGGGTTTTACCTTAATGATCTTTAGTAGTTGCGGACGCTTGCTAGAGTTCCAATCATAAGTGCATATGATCCAAGTAGAGAAAGTATGTTAGCTTATGCCTCTCCCTCATATAAAATTGCAATAATGATTACCGGTCTAGTTATCGATTGCCTAGGGACAAATAACTTTCTCGTGACAAAAAGCTCTCTACTAAAACTAATTTAGTTGTGTCTTTATCTAAACAGCCCCTACTTTTTATTTACGTGCTCTTTATATTCTTGCAAACCTATCCAAAAACACCTACAAACTACTTCTAGTTTCATACTTGTTCTAGGTACAGCGAACGTTAAGCGTGCGTAGAGTTGTATCGGTGGTCGATAGAACTTGAGGGAATATTTGTTCTACCTTTAGGTCCTCGTTGGGTTCGACACTCTTACTTATCGAAAGAGGCTACAATTGATCCCCTATACTTGTGGGTTATCATTCCTCCTCTAGATTTAGTTAACCTATCGAGCATTATCCCTGATGTTTGTTTCCTCTTGCGCCTAGGTGCTAGTCCAACAACAAACATAGGAAGTGTTAGTGTACATCAAACTGTGAGACTACATATAAAGAAGCATGCAACTGTAACTTGACTCCAGCAACTACCTTCTTGCTGTTGAAGCTCACAAAGTTCATCTGATCTTGCCAACTCATCTTGTGTCAAGAGTGCTTCGGAAGTAGTGTCAGGTGGCAAGGGAGCTTGGGAACGTGCTGCTAGCTGAGTTGACCAACGAGTAAATCATGCAGCTGGTGGTACTGTGGAAGGTGTTGCAACAACTAGGGTTGTCTCTGCTTGTTTGGTGGCAGCTATTTGTTTCTGTTTGGCTTGTTCTGCAGCTCGTGTAGCACGGGATACCCTGTCGGTACAATTTTCCGCTGGACTTTGACCTTCTATTGCACCATCAGTACCAGCAAAATCTACAGGATTCTTCCGCTTCCCTTTCCCCGTCGTTCTGTCTTGCTTCCTCTTTCTCTGTGCCATGTTAAGTCAAGCCGACAAGAAACATGAATAACAATTTAGTTCTTTAGAACAAATTGATGCGTGATACAGACGAACTAAACTTTGATGTTAGACAACCACATGATAGGAGGATGTAATATGTAAGAAAAACAGGACGACATGAGATAACCAGAACTATGATGTGTAAACTAAGCAGAATACATTTCACTAAATTAGAAGCAATGCAATGGAAGGTAGATACCATATGAAAGATGCTACAAATATCGCTCTGCCAACTTAACAGTGTCTCATCATAAATGTCGTTTAAACAAATGTGAAGCAGTACAAGAAATAAATCATATGCAAGATGCAAACAACATCACACTATCAAGTTAAAGGTCTCTCGTCATTAGTGCCATTGCATATTCACAGCATTGCATATTCACAGCTTATGATGTGTAAACTAAGGAGAAGGCATTTCAACAAATTAGAAGCAATGAAAGCTAGACACCATATGAAAGATGCAACGAATATCACTCTACCAAGTTAAAATTGTCTCGTCATAAGTGCCATTTCAACAAATTAGTAGTACAAGCTAGAAAAGAATGTGAGATGTAACCTATATCACACTCCGAAGTCAAACATGTCTTATGATAAGTGATTGTTGCAGGTTACACAACAGTAGTAATTTGATGTAAGAATATGGTGTGATAGACAGATATTGTATGTTCTAGCAACAGGAACACGTGTCTTATTCAAGTATAATGTGTAAAGTGAGCAGATGGAATTCAACAAAATTAGAAGCAATACAAGATAGACATCACACATAACATGCAACCACATATAACAGTGCCAAGTTAGAGGGAGCACCGGTGATGGTGCACTAGGGGAGACGTGCTCATCATAAACACAGCTACGTTGAGTGTCTATGCATGTGTTGTCTTGGAAATCATCTTGGGGGGATGGGGGAGTAGAAACTAAGAGGCCCTCCGTTTGGAAGGAGCACCTTTATCCGCTGCCTTGCTAACTTCCTTCCGCTTTATTGATTTTGAATTGTCAAGTAAAACCGACAAGAAAAAGCAATAAAATTCTCTCTTCAGAACTCATCCATGCATGATACTGACAATCACTACTTTGATGTAAGGCAAACACATGATACCAGGATGGAATATGTACGAAAAACATGACGGCATGGCATGTTCACAACCGTTTGTGTAAACTAAGCATAAACCATTCCAACAAATAAGAAGCAATGCAAGCTAGACACCACATGAAAGATGCAACCAATATGACTCTGCCAAGTTAAAAGCGTCCCATCATAAATGGAATTTCAACAAATTAGAAGCAGCGCATGCTATAAATCATATGAAAGATGCAACTAATATCGCACTGCATATACTAAAGGTGTCTCGTCATATTGATTGATGCGGGATACAAAAAACAATAGTTTTATGTAATGACATGCTTAATAGACAGATGTAGTATGTACTAAATACAGGAAGGCATGTCACATTAACAGGTATAATGTAATAAGCTAAGCAGAATAGCACATGCAGTTTAACCAGATTGGAAGAATTACAATCTAGACACCATATGCAACATGCAACCACATATCACGCTGCCAAGTTAGAGCAAGCACCTGCGATGCTAGTGTAGGGGAAATGCGGTAATCAACTACAGAGATACGTTCACTATCTTCATCTAGCCTTGCTGTTTCTTGAGAATCATGTCGGGAGGCTGACGCTACATTCTTTAAATGAGGAGTAGCCCACTTGCCTGACTACCTCATCATAAGTGATTGATGAGGGATACACAAGAACATTAGTTTGATGTAAGAACATGGTTAATACACAGATGCACTAGTATGTACCAAAAATAGCAAGGCATGTCATATTCAAAGGTATAATGTGTAAGCTAAGCAGATGCAATTTAACCAAATTGGAAGCAATACAAGCTAGACATCCGGCTGGAGTGGTGAGCATGATCATCTAGGACCTGAGAGCCTGGTGGGAGGCGGGCTGCTTCGCCACCATCATGGCTTTTTAGTTGGCTTCCAGGTGATGCCTGTATTTGCTGGGCTTGTCACTGGCTCGGCCAGTGCCCTGACTAGCTATTTGTCTTCTGGTGCTCACGGGATGGTGGTTCATGTAAAATATATATTTCCTTATCTTAATAAAGACCGACTTCGGCCTTTCGAATACAAGCTAGACACCATATGGAACATGCAACCACATATGACACCGCGAAGTTAAAGCAAGCACCTGGGATGGTGGTTCATTGCGAGCGAGGTCATCAACTCCAGAGTTACGTTTACCGTCTCCATCTGCTGACACTGCACCCTTTATAGCACTGAAACGTGCCGTGCTTACCCGTGTAGAAAGCTGGAGCAACTTCTCTCTTTTATTTTCTACTTGTCTCGAGGCAGACTCTGAAATACCCTTGCATAAAAACACAATAGTGACAGTATGGGTGAAGTGTGTGCAGAACTAGTGCACTGTAAAAGTAGCAGATAGCAGGTGGCTGAAAAATAAATGACAGGAGACATATGATAGCTCTACAACATTGCATGGCAAACAAAATTAGATTCTACTCCGTATGATTTTGTAATATATGAGCATAGGAAATGCAGGTACTCCCTCCAGCACACCACCACATGTGGTCATATCAAGATAACAGTCGACTGAAAATAAATAGGTTAGTCGATTTTTTTAATGAATCGTCCGATCTATAAGGAACGGGCAGATGGCCTTCGTCTACCTCCCGCCAGTCACTGTTGATGATCTTTCTCGAACTGCCAGCGACCACCGGCCCAGGCCCCTGCCTCCG
>NC_057796.1:318471160-318473889 GCF_018294505.1 Triticum aestivum | reverse complement strand
TCACACCACCGCCGTGCTTGGCAGTGCCCCCAGGCCATCCCTTTAATCCCAGCCGACCTCCAGATCGGGCGCCAGTAGCTCTAGGCCCCATACGCCCCTAAGATAAACACCGAGGTGCTGCTTCCCCGGCGTAATAGGCGGACTAGCGCCTGTTACACCGGGGAATGCTTCCGTTAATTGGGAATCAACTCACCAGGAATTGAAATTCAGGGGGGCAACGGAGCTATAGCTAAGGTGAAATAGTATATGAGGAGAAACCTTGTGCATCGCGAGTTACTAGGAACATCTAGTATCAAGAAGAAGCGGTCAACTAGTGTCTTCTGTGGGATGAATACCATGCAAGCAGACACGTAAGATTTGCACGAATAAGGGAAGAGGAGTACCATTTTCGGTTGCCGGTGTGGTCGCCTCCACATGTCGCGCCGATCTTCTTCTTTTTGCCGGGGAAACCGATGTTCTGGAGGAGGGTGCAGGCTTGGACGAACCCATGGCCAAATTCTTGACTGTGTTGTCATGGCTGTATGTCGGCGGAGGGGAAGCAGATCCGAGGCGGCGAAGGACGGCGTAGCAGGAATAGCTCCGGTGCGATGGAGGGTGGCAAAGTTGGAGCGGCAGCGGTGAGGCGCAGGACGGCGTGGTTGAACTGGCTCGGGTACGGACGGCTCGGCCTCGGCTTCAACTACTAGCCATGGAGGGCATTGCGGTTGAGGTTGCGGTGGACGACGACGTCGGGGTATCGGCTCCGGCGTGATGGAGGAGGGCGGTGGTTGATGGGTGGGATGGGGTGGCGGACGGAGGACGCCGGGGTTTCGCGGCTGGTGGAGAGGTAGTTTTTGCACCCACGAAGTACGAATGGAGAATCGGACGGGTGGGCGGGGGGAGGGGGAGAACCATGTTTCGGTCTGGGACGCGCTTGTTTTTAGCTTTTTTGAACAGAAGATGGGACACACTTGTTTGAAATTTGGGGAAAGTACAAACTTTGCCCCCCTCTTAAATTTCGGACCTACTGCGGGTCGGGGGTAGGATGGTAATCCCAGGTGTCCCAAATAGTGGGCGGAAGCGATTTCGGCCGCGCGCATGTGTGCTTAGGCGGCCATTGTGTATGAATGTTTTTCGGAGGTGGTTGCGTGGCGTCTAGATGAAGCTACAAACCTACCCCGGTTTAGACCTTTGGACGTCGGGCCGGTAGGTTTCACGGGTCGGAGTTATTAGAAAAGTAATTTCCTTGTACTACCAAACATTGGTCTCACGCAGTTTCGGGCGAGTAGAGGCTCTTTTGGCGCTTCGTTCGAAATTTTGAAACACAAGCATTCACGTTTAGAGTACTCTTGAACTTTGATGATTGACCTAAATAGACAACGTTAAATTTAACCTTGTATGTTTGAAAACCTCATTAAATTATCCTCTTCTTTTTGAAATTTTAACACTTGAAAATCCTATAACTACGATTATTTTGGAATGGAGGAGCTAAATTTGAATCTATTTTGTACACGACTACATATGCTATTATGTACAAAATCAGAGCAAAGATTGGTGCCCCCATAATTTAGGTATGATTTACAAATGCCATGATATCAAATTCAAATAATTGAATGGACTTCATGTTGAATTCGATTTTTTTAAACCACCTTAAATTGAATTCAAATGCATGCTAGTTCATAGGTAGCTATTTATAATGTTCATTGTGTAACTTTCGTATGTATAATGTGCTTTACACACACAACATGAACTATACTCACATTTATATTCGATTGCTAAAGCGATGCATTGTCTGGAGTTCAAAATACTAACTATGTGGATCAATTGTGTCGAATAATAACAGAGACATGCTCAAATTCGATAGAATCTAGATGTCTGATGGATCAATGACTGTTCCTTACGCGAATTGCAAATATCATGATCCCATCCTAATATTTGGATACAATTTATATCTTTAATCAATTCACGTGTAGAAGAACAGCAGTCTTTTACGTGTAGTTTCACTCTCCATCGGTGGTCTCTCACACATGCTCACACACTCTCTCCCGAGGTGTCTTTCTCGCACACATGCTCCCGATATAACCCTCCCTCCCTCTCGTAACCATTTACGATTGTTTTCACTAACCTTTATCACAAGCACTCTTCCTCTCGCAAGCATACACACGCACAATTCCCATCGACCCTTTCTATATACATAGACCTGCCTACGTGTCTCCTGTACGCACATTATCTTTAGGCCTGTCTCTCACGCATTGTCTCACACCTCTCTTCCTAATCGACGAGTATGATTCTAGCAGAGCATTCAGTAGGATGCCCCTTAAAGTTAGGTTGGATGAATAGTAATATCAGAGATAAAGGGGTTACCTTAGTCCGAGAACCTAGGGTTACAAATCCTAGCCGGCTTTGTCAGTGGACATAGAGTCCTTCACAATTATGCTATCTTTGTCTTGTACGACTAGTCATCCATGGGTCTCCCTAAATGCGTCACGGGCCGACCAATGTGGCGCAGGACAGAACCGAACGAAGGGCCTCACCTCGACCCACCGGACCTCACGCGGTGACACACCCTCTGCCCCCACGTCTCATTATCTTCTCACACCCACACATACCAACACAGACACCACACACAAAAAATATATTCTCCTGGTGCCTCTATCCACTCCCCCCTTGCATATACACACTCAAGGGAATCTCTCGCCGTGACGTCATATTCGTCTCTCTCTCTCTAGACCACTCTCATTTCTCGTGCT
>NC_057796.1:318437529-318470794 GCF_018294505.1 Triticum aestivum | reverse complement strand
CTACACATTCACACATGTTACATCACGTACCCCATTGATCTAAAAAGCCCTCTCTTCACGTTTATTTCACATACAACATTCCTTTTGAATAAAGTGTGGCCAAAAAATTATTTTATAATTTCTACATATATACAACATTACAAAGTTATATGGAGGAGTATGAACGCTAATTTGCATTGCATGGTGCCCACAATGATATTTATTCCGCACTGTGAATTTGTATATTTTTATACTATATATAAAGTTAGTCATAATAAAGAGAAACGAAGAGCATCTCCCTCTCCATCGCATACCCCCCCTCTACGCCCCTTTCACGTACGCACACAAACTATCTCTAGGTCCTCTAAAAGTAAGCCCCCAGCACATTCACGCATGTTTCATCTTTCTCTCGCGATATATACAGTGACAATCATTGTATTTGAAGCGAAAGCACGATACGTACATTGGACTTCAGAATCCACTCATTAAGGTCACCATTTACGTTTTGTGGTTATTATACAGTCACGGGCTCACCGTACAACTTTGTATTTGCTCAAGACACGACTAGTTGACCAGTTAAACGCTCCACGTGGCACCTCTAGTGTTGCATCACATTATCTCACTACCATCGGGCCCACCTGTCGGCTTGTATCTACTCTACCTCTACACTCTTATAAAATATAAAATACACTCTTATAAAAAATAGAGTTGGTGATGATGGTGTGCCTGCCATCCTGCAATATAGGCCGTTCGATTTATATCTGACGAATAGGAAAGAAACTATGACAATTTTGCAAAAAGGTACCCACACACCTCTCCACATTTGCAAATAAGGCCTTCCCTCGTTCATCCTTTTCTCTCACAAGAAAAACTAGTCATACAAATGCATATTGATGTTACGTGCAACGCACGGGCATCTTGCTAGTAAGAATGAAAACAAACGACAAAAAAATATTGGACGGTGGTTCGAAGTCATGACCGCGGGCACAACGGACAAGGTGGCCTTGTATTGGTATGCTGAGCCGTCTGTTCTAACACACAGGGGCTGGTGTGGTGATTATACACACACGCATGCATGCACATGAACTGCATGCACACAACACTCACACGAACACATGCACCCACGCACGCATGCAACACTCACACGTACACACGCAACCACGCACACACGCAACACTCACACACACACACATGCATGCACACACCAGTACACCACACGACCAACACACACTCTCACGCCCAAGTGCTCAACCTACACGTGCAGGCGCACACATCAGGCCCTGACAGACACATACACAACCAGGTGATTCCCGCGCACGGGTTGGAGTATTGTCGCGCCTACGTAAATTTGTGTTTATCTGACCTTTTCCCTATGTGAACTGACAGGTGGGACCCACAAGGAACGTGGTCAATTTAACTAGTCAACATGGTGCCACGCAGACTATTTGGCCGGTCAACAGAGTGCAATCCGATGCTGAACCGTGAGCAAGTGACCGTATAATCACCGCAAAACATATATAGTGGCCGTAATCAGCTTATTCTGAAGTTCGGTGAACGTATTACGCTTTTCTCTCTGTTGGCCGTCCAAAACTACATCTCTACACGTTCTCGCATGTTACATCTATCAACTATGCAATACAGCACTACTACTACACTCTAACACAATAAATCATATGTGTTTTTAGTTTTACTAGATATCACATTGTTACTTAATTATTCAGTTTGCATACAATAAAATTGCATTTGAAATGTATGGCCAGTATCATATACCGCGCGGGAAAAATCCCGCCCTTTCCTGTTTAATCGGGTTTGTATCGATGGATCGTGCGAAACAACAAAACTATAGTACTATACAGTACAAGTGACAGTTCACTGGGCCGTCGTGTCGTGTACTCCTCCGTCGTAAGAGTGGAGCGCTCGCTTTCATAAATCATCTAGTCCCTTTCGCCGACATGTGGGACATCAAGCTACCGGGTCCACGTGCCATACCGAAATACAGTGCAAAGCAGCCGGGGTGACGCACCCAGTCATGGCGCCGGCGTAGTAATGAGCAATGAGGCGTCAAATCACAAAGCTGCACCTTTCCCGCAGTTAAGTTGGAGGGACAAAGTAATAATGCTAAAAAAACAAGTTGGAGGGACGAAGCAACCATCATTTCACTCGTTGCTGAATCCGCTTCTCCCTCATCTTCTTCAAGTTAACCACGTGTTACTTCTGTCGTTGTTCTGCCTCATGTGGGAAGCGGATCGGCTTGGTAAAGCACTGACACGTGGGACCGCATGTTAGCAAACCGCCAGGACAACGTCCTCTGAAAATAAGAAACCTCCCCCGCCATCCGCACGGCAAAATCACCTCCTTTTTACTAATCTTGATTCTATAATTTTTTTAGATCAATATAATTGAGATTTGTATAGATAGCACACAGGAGCAAAACCAAGTGGTACGGTTAAGGGCATCCACAATGTGTAGCCAAATGTGAAAATAGCTTTTGGCATCGTGGGAACCATTGTGGATGGTGTTGCCAAAGCTAAAAGGATGGAACCAAAGCTCCCTGATTGATTGATTGAAGGAATAGAAAAATGCAACGTCTCTCCTCTTTCTCCTGTGCTTGGACGCATGTACAGTATAGAGCATAGATTCTACTCCCCTGTCCCTTCTATAACAAATCACAAAGTAGTGAGGCGTCAAATCGCAAAGCACGTATGAAGCAACCATCATTTCACTCTTCGCTGACTCCGCTTCTCCATCGTCTTCTTCGAGAAACCATCTCACCGCACTAAGCTGGACAGACGACGCTATTGTGTACGAGTAGTACTAGTACATTTACGTGTCCTTTGGTTAAACGGACTTCCTGGATGCAAATAAGGCGGTTGTCTCGGCTTGCAGGCGGCACTTGCGAACGACTTACCGTGGTCTCCCTCACTCGGTGTTCTCCGTCGAACGCACTTCGCCAAACCACAATGTTCGAGATATTGTCGACGTCACCGCAATGGGGAAGGAAGTCAAATATAGTTACTACCTCCATTTTTTTGTACACAAGGCCAGTATATCAAAATTACAATTTGCAAAAGGCCACTAACACCAATTGAGGCAAAATTGATGGGCTTTGCCTCGTACTAGCAACCAAGGACATTAATATCCCATGCATGCATGCGGAAGTGAGAAGGTTGGTTTGCATGGCGCTGCATTAATCAAGTGATGAGGAGTGAGGTGGTTAGCTCTTTGGGCTTTGGAGAAAAAATACGCATTAATTAACACGTGAAACGAGGATTTGTATCGATTAATCCCGCGAAGGAAAACCCTGCCTTTCTTTTTTAACACTAGTACTCCTAGTACGTAGTACGTACTTATCCTGTTTGGGTCTAGGCCTTGCATTACCATACTTCGCCACACATTTTTGCCAAGCTTGCCTAAAGTTTTCAAAATGAAAAGGAGGTACACTTGCGCATAGCTGTCGCGGTCGCACCGCACCCTCACACGGTCGCTCCTGCACGCCGCGGTCGCACAACACCCTCACACAGTCGCTCCAGCACGCCGCAAACCCAACCAAGGGAACGCACCCTCACTGACACGTGCTGTCGCATGTGAACAAACCAAACTCAGCCATCCTACCGCTGACACATAATTTTCGTTCATAGAGTATGTTTATCCAACCGCGTGTTGGGGAGTATCCGTACGGCCCGTGCGGTGGTCTGTTGGGGAAGAAGAAGAGGTGAGGAAGAAGGGTTAGGAGACGTAGGATATTCATCCAACCGCCTGAAATGGTAGACTGACCCAAGTCAGGCGACTTGCATAACAATATATGTTTTTACACAGCAAAAGATCATAAAAACAACAACATAAAGAAAAACTATCACTGCTCGCGGAACGAGACGGCCTCGTCGTCTTTGGCTGCCGGCGCGAACCAGCCGTAGCTGCCGACGTGTGTCTCCGCACCGTGGTTGTCCTCGGCCTCCAGCTACTCGTTCACGCGGAGCGTGCGGGCGCTCTGCACGGACGAGAGCACCGCCCGGTTCAAGTCGAGGACGTCCGGTTCCGCCTGCAAGAGGGCCTCGATGGCAGCGGCATCCGCGCGCTCCACGTCGAGTCGAGCCTCCGCCGCCCAGTTCAAGTCCAGGATGTCCGGTTCCGCCTGCAGGAGGGCCTCTATGAGAGCGGCATCCGCGCGCTCCGCGTCGAGTTGAGCCTCTGCCGCCCGGTTCAAGTCCAGGACGTCCGGTTTCGCCTGCAGGAGGGCCTCGATGGCAGCGGCATCCACGCGCTCCGCCTCAAGTTGAGCCTCCGCCGCCCGGTTCACAACCACGACATCCGGTTCCGCCTGCAGGAGAGCCTCGATGGCAGCGGCATGCGCACGCTCCGCGTCGAGTTGAGCCTCTGTCTCCCGGTCCTCCTTTAGTATCGCCAGGTTGAACCGCTGGTCCGCCTGCACCATGGGGGACTCGGACGCCGGCACAAAGTCAATCTCCATCGTCTCATACCCATCGAGGGCCTTCTGCGCCACGACCTCCGCCATGAACATTGGATCGGCTTCCTCCTCCGCGTAGCTTGGCTCCAGAGAACTCGGGGATTGGCCCGCCGCAAAGCGAGCTTGGGAACGGACGTCTGTGGCGCCGACCGCCGCCGCGATTTCTGCGTGGCGCTCCGGCGTCAGCATCTTGTAGTACGTGATCTTGCGGCGCACCATGGCTTTCCAGCGAACTAGGGGACGCTTGATGCGGGCTAGGGGATCGAAAGGTGGGGGAAGGGGCTGGAGATTAGGTGTGGTTTTAGGGCAGTGGCTGGCGTAGGCCGAGCAGCGAAGGTTCTGTTGTGAATAGTGGTTCCGGTGACGACCGGTCAATCGGTTTTGACTGTACATCGCTCTTGTCGCGTTTGCGTTGCAGCCCGGCACGCTGGACCCTCCACGTCGCTCATCGAATGGAATGCGCTTCGTCTTGCGTTTTCGCTCGCTTGTGGGACCGCAGTTGAGAGCAAACCGACGTCCCTCCCCCGCCCGCGTCATTTATACTTTCACTCCCTCCGTTTTATGCGGAGTAAATAAAAACAGAGGGAGTATACTACGGATGAGGATCCCTTTACGTGGTCGAACCCATTGAGTAACTGACATGCGGGGCCTAGCAAGCATGGGGTCCGCCAGTAAGTGACCGAAAGGGAGGGTAAGGCAGGGATACCTACGTCAGAGGATCCACTTCCACTACTACTCCCTCCTTCCATTTACTATACAGGGCCTAATGCATTTTTCGAGGCTAACTTTGACCAAATGTTAGAGTAATAATATATGACATGCAACTTACACAAAGCATACGGTCAAATTCGTATGTGAAAGGAGCTTCCAATGATATAATTTTCACATTATACATCTCATGTACTATTAATCTTGTCAATAGTCAAATGCGGTTTTGAAAAACGCATTAGAGCATGGTTAATAATATAGCCAGTCGATGGCTATAAGGAACTGCCATGTCATCTAAAGCCATCATCTATTATATGCACTCATACAGTAGTGTGGGCTATAAGGTTGGCTATTTCCCGCAAAAAATATTATAAGGTTGGCTATTGTATTAGTACTTTTTTCCATCTCCTATTTAACTAGGAATGCGTATATAGCTAGGCTCTTGCATGAGAGCTCACTCCCCTTACTTTTTCACATCTCTCTCCTCCACATAGACCCTATATAAATGCAAGGAGGGAGTACTACCACTACAAAAAAACACATCCGTGACATTTTGGGCCGAATGAATTTTTTTCTGTCATACTTATGACACTTCTATGACAATAATTGTGACAACACAAGGTATCATCATAGATAAGGTGGGGTCCTACTTCTATGACAAAAATCATGAGAGAAAATGGGCTTTTCGTCCTGGGCGGGCCGGAGACGCAGCTGCATGACAATGATGGAAAAAACCATGGTAGAAGCGAGGGCGAGGAAAATATCGGGGTGTTCCAGGGTTACGGTGGGTGGACGGGGCAGAGCGATGCGCGTTTCTGTCATACACGCACACACGTGGGTGCGAGGCGTTGGGCTCTAACTGAACCCGAGCGAGGCGTTGGGCTCTAACTGAACCCGAGCGATTGCACTGCAGGCTACGCGTTACTGAACCCGAGCGATCGATCGATGGCTGTTAACTGAACCCGATTGAGCGATTCCTTCGCTACTGCTGCTAACTGAAGCCGATCGATACTGCCTCTGGATGAACAGTGAGCGTTGCTGGGGTGTTTGGATGAACAGTTCCCGGAGGGGGTGGATGAACAGGACCCCGTGGTGTTGCCTCTGGATGAACAGTGAGCGTCGCTGGGGGGGGTTTGGATGAACAGCTCCTAGTGGGGGTGGATGAACAGGACCCCGTGGTGTTGCCTCTGGATGAACAGGACCCCGATGGATCGAGCCGGTTGGGGCTGGATGAACAGGACCCCGTGGAGGGCAGGATGAACAGGACCACCCCGTGGAGGGCTGGTTGAACAGGAGCCCGTGGAGAGGGCTGGATGAATAGTAGCCCGTGGAGGGTGGTTGAACAGGAGCCCGTGGAGAGGGCTGGTTGAACAGTAGCCGGTGGAGTAGCGCGCGGTGGAGGTTGGATGAACAGGAGCCCGTGGATGAACAGTCGCAGGTGGAGGCTGGAGGAGGTCGATGGTGGATGAACAGTAGCCCGTGGAGGCTGGAGGGGGTCGACGGTGGAGATGAACAGTATCCCGTGGAGTCCCGTTTTGCGGTACGCCACACCCCTCCCGATGAACAGGACCCCCGTTTCGACCATAGCGCTCCAACGCAAGTCCGTTTCCTCCGTTTTGCGGTACACCACACCCCTCCCAATCAACAGGACCCCTGTTTCGACTGTAGGAGGTCCATTTCCTCCGTTTTGCGGTACGCCAGACCCCTCCCGATGAACAGGATCCCGTTTCGAACATGGCCGGTCGAACACAAGGCCGTTTCCTCCGTTCTGTGGTACACCAGGCCTCATTTCCATCGGTTGTTCCGTCCAAGCCCTCCCGATGAACACGACGATGCATTCCATTCCGACCCAGCCGGTTGGCTCCCCATGAACACGACGACGACGCAGTTTCTCTGTTCCGACCCAGCCATGTACACGAGCCCTAGCCGTACATATGCGCGAGTAGGCGTTTGAGACCCTGCCCGTATGTACGTACGTGGCCGTATTTTCTTTCTTGCACACTGGCCGTTGTACGTACGTGTACATGCTACGTGCGTGCCTCTACTACGACACGTGCGCGCCTCTACATCAACCAGTATGTACGTACACGTTCGCGACCAGAATGACAATGCTACGTACGCTTCGACCAGGTAGGTCCTGACTGTCAGGCACTTCCTTGCGTGCGAAGATGTAGCTGGTGGGTCCCAGCAGTCAGGGGGGCGTATCGTTTTTTTGCCCAGACGCACTTCCTTGCGTGCGAAGATGTAGCTGGTGGGTCCCAGCAGTCAGGGGGAAACGTTTTTTCACGAAATACGGTGTCCCGTCCGGTGGGTCCCCGCTGTCAGGTGGAGGAATATTTATTTTGCGCGTAATAAGGAGGCACTTCCTTGTTGCGTCCATGGACCCAGCTGTCAGCCTCTCCACATACAGTCCACGTCCGATGGAAGCCGTTCCTTGACCATGTTGACCACGCCGCGCCGAGAGCACCAGGGCGGTGGACGACGGCGAGGCCTAGGAAGTGGACGACGCGGAGCCGGGGAAGACGCAGCAGTGGAAGCCCGTGCAGACAGGAGTACGAGGGTTCACTGGTTCAGCTGCGGTGTGAGGCTGCTGTCGCCGTAGGGCCTGGCCAGCGGTGGGAATAGTAGGGGGCGTTGAGGCCTCTGCGGTAGCACAGCCAGCCACAGAAGGCAGGAGCATGCGGCACGACCGGCGCTGCTTTGGGCGGCTGGAGCAAGAAGACCAGAGGTTGAAGAAGCACTACGGCCGTTGGATGGACATCGTACGGTCATTGGAGCTAGAATCGTTCATATTGACTAAGTTGACGAAGCACTCCGTCCCCGTCAACTTAGTAGGCCCACAAGTCAGCCTCCCACCAAGGTGGGTCCTGACCAGCAGGGGGAGTATTCATTTTTTTGTGCGTAATGAGGAGGCACTTCCGGTGGGTCCGAGCTGACAGCGGGGGGAACTTTTTTTCGCGCAATACGGTGGCATGTTTGGAGGGTCCCAACAATCAGGGGGGAAACGTTTTTTTCACAAAATACGGTGGCCCGTCCGGTGGGTCCCTGCTGTCAGGTGTAGGAATCATTATTTTCCACGTAAAAAGGAGGCACTTCCTTGCTGCCGTCATAGACCCAGCTGGCAGCCTCTCCATGTACAGTCCACGTCCGATGGAAGCCGTTCCTTGACCATGTTGACCACACCGCGCCGAGAGCACCAGGGCGGTGGACGACGGCGAGGCCTAGGAAGGGGACGACACGGAGCCGGGGAAGACGCGGCAGTGGAAGCCCGCGCGGAGAGGAGTACGAGGGTTCACTTGTTCGGCTGCGGTGTGAGGCTGCCATCGCCGCAGAATAACAAGGGTGTGGGTGAGTAGAGGGATGGCCTGGCCAGCGGTGGGAGTAGTAGGGGGCGGTGAGGCCTCCGCGGCATCACAGCCGGCCACGGGAGGCAGGAGCACCCGACACGACCGGCGCTGCTTTGGGCGGCTGGAGCAAGAAGACCAGAGGTTGAAGAAGCACTACGGCCATTGGATGGAATCGTTATCGGTGTCAAAACCGGCGGATCTCGAGTAGGGGGCCCGAATTGTGCGTCTAAGGCGGATGGTAACAGGAGGCGGGGGACACAATGTTTACCCAGGTTCGGGCCCTCTCGATGGAGGTAATACCCTACTTCCTGCTTGATTGATCTTGATGATATGACTATTACAAGAGTTGATCTACCACGAGATCGTAGAGGCTAAACCCTAGAAGCTAGCCTATGATTATGATTGTTGTTGTCCTACGGACTAAACCCTCCGGTTTATATAGATACCGGAGGAGGCTAGGGTTACACAGAGTCGGTTACAAGGGAGGAGATCTACATATCCGAATTGCCAAGCTTGCCTTCCACGCAAAGGAGAGTCCCACCCGGACACGGGACGAAGTCTTCAATCTTGTATCTTCATAGTCCAACAGTCCGGCCAATGTATATAGTCCGGCTGTCCGAGGACCCCCTAATCCAGGACTCCCTCAGTAGCCCCTGAACCAGGCTTCAATGACGATGAGTCCGGCGCGCAGATTGTCTTCGGCATTGCAAGGCGGGTTCCTCCTCCGAATACTCCATAGAAGACTTTGAACACAAGGATCGTGTCCGGCTCTGCAAAACAAATTCCACACCGTAGAGAGTATATTATTCCACTAATCTAATCTGCTGACAACTTTTCATAACGTGATGTCCTGCCGTGGCCCGGTCATTACGAACCGTTTTTCCCTGCCTGCCACTGCACGTGTTGCGAGGCGGTTTTATTGGCACGTCTTCTCGAAGCAGAGATCGTGTTCCCCTTATCACGGGATTCTCATCAATACGGATATGGGTAACCCAACCGCGCCATCAATCGCGGCGCATGGGGAATAAGCGATTTTATGGGGCAAGTAGGGAGGCGCACAGTTTCTACTGCCCTTATAAAGGGACAAGGACTCCTCTTTTTCACCCATGCCTTCTTCTTCCCTGCCCATCCATTCTCGCGCACTCGAGCTCCAGCGCCCAAGTTCTCATTTTCTCCGCAAAACCATTCCAAACATGTCCGGAGCGGGAGGCAAGTGGATGGTCTCCTCCGTTATGGAGGAGAACATTACGAAGCGGGAAGCCGGATACCTGGCCGTAGACATCGCGCACCGGCTCCCAGACGCGGGGCAGATTGTCCCTACTCCAGAACCCCACGAGAGGGTTGTATTCCTTACCCACTTCATCCGCGGGCTGGGATTTCCCCTCCACCCATTTGTCCGCGGGCTCATGTTCTACTATGGGCTGGACTTCCATGATGTGCCCCCCAATTTCATCCTCAACATCTCGGCGTTTATCGTCTTGTGCGAGGCCTTCCTCTGCATCAAGCCCCACTTCGGCCTGTGGCTGAAGACCTTCAACGTGAAACCGAAGGTGGTGGTCGGCCAGCAAGCGGAGTGCGGAGGCGCCATGGTGGGCAAAATGCCCAACGTCACCTGGCTCGAAGGCTCCTATGTGGAGACCGTGAAGGGGTGGCAATCGGGGTGGTTCTACATCACCGAGCCGCGTGACACCAACTGGGTGGCGGCCCCCGAATTTCGATCCGGCATCCCCATGCGGCTCACCTCCTGGAAAGAGAAGGGCCTATCCTGGGGTTCATCGGTGGAGCTGACCGGACTCCAGAACTGTGTTAAAAACATGATAAGCAAGAAAATCAAGCTTGTCAACGTGGTCCGGGTCATGCTCTTCCGTCGATCCTTCTGTGTCAAAGACGGGCATTCAATATGTGGGAGTTCGACCCGGCCAAGCACCAGACGCTACGAGAGCTTTTCGACATGATGCACCAAGAAGTCTGGAAGGTGCTGTTCAAGGCCGCTGAGGTACCTCCTCCCCTTACCGAGGATCGCGGACTCAGCGCAAAGCGCCCTGCCAATCCGGTAAGCTCTTTATATCTCATAAGATGTTCCTTTCCCCAGTATAATCATGTGAGGGATCTGAGCCTCCACGCCATTTTAACAGGACTGGGTAGCGACAGCGGAGCGGATCGACTGTCCGGCCCCACTACCCGAAGATCCAGTAGGGGCTCTCTTAACGGAGATGCTGGTTCCGGCGCCCTATGAGGCGCCGGAGAAGAAGGCCAAGATGAAGGCCGCGGGGACCAGGAAAGGTCTCCGGCGCAAGGTTGTATCGGACTCATCGTCAACACCGAGGCGCCCTCCTCCCACGAAAACGAGGAGGAGGAAGAAGAAAGTTCTCCCCCCCAGCCGGGGGAGACAAGAAAAGGAAGGCCGAACCATCCGGGGAGGCCGAAGGGTCCAAGAAGGGAAGGACCCTCCTTCCAGACTACTCCGCAACAGCCGCTTACAGCGATGAGGAGTGGTTGCCCAGGGAAAAGCCCCTGGCGAAGTCGTAAGTATCCGGATACCATAATAGTTCTGGTATGTTTTGTTTTATTGCTTCTTATCATGCCAAACATGATCATGCAGTCCATCCAAAGCCCATATCGGCGTATCCTCTCCGGATGAGTCTTTGGGCCAGTCGGCGATGAACAGCAATTCACTCCCGACCGCCACCTCCCCCTGTCCTACGGACGACATCGAGGTGTTGTCTCAAAGGGCACTGAACCAAGGAGAGATAGTTCTGGAGGCGCCCCAAGGCGACATCCCAGACGCTGGGCGCATGGGGGGCAAGACTCCCATGGGCTCTAATGACGGGGGAAGCAAGTTTGGCCCCCAGCCGAATACTGCGCCGGAACCTCCAGTGGTTCCGGACTCTGTCAGGCGACCCCTCGCTAAGGGGGGCGAGCCGTCTGTGCTGATGGCCCTTGTCCATCCAGAGGCATTGGACAACTTGCTGGAAGCGCTTCGCGGCGCTTCCATTGACGAAGAGCACCGCACTATCATGAGTGCGGTCGTCGAGAAGGTTCGGTCCGCCAAAAGCAGACTGACTGAAGCCTGTGCCAGCCTCCTAACAGGCTTTGAGGTAAGTAATCAAATTATGAGAAAATGTTACAGCATAGACAGTAGCCCCTGATGCTCTGTTTGGTGTTCGCAAAGAAAGGCCGAACAGAGGATCAAATAATAATCACAGGAGTCTAATCAGAATATGTCTATGTGAATAAGCAGGCTTCGCTGCTGGCTGCTGCCGCTCGTACTGCGGAGGTCTACGCACTGAAGCGGGACCTTGAGCGGTCCGAGGAAGAGCTCGGCCTTACCAAGAGGCAGCTCGAAGAGAACAAAGGTAAGTGATACCCCGTCTGTATATTGATAAAGAAGAAAGAAGGTGGTTGTTAGATCATAGGATCGTCTTGAATTTTGCTAGGGGCCACGACCGAAGTGGCGGCCCTGAAGAAAGCGCTGTCCGAGGCCGAAGACAAAGCGGTCAAGGAGCGCACTGAGTGCGAGAAGCAATAGGCCCGAGTCGGCGAGGTTCAGCAAGAGCTCCAGGATTTTGTCAAGAAATACGAGTCCTTGGAGCGTGACTCCAAGACGCAGGGGTCCGAGCTTGCGAAGGCCCTCGAGAACGCACAAAATGCCAAGGCCGAAGCCCAAAAGGCCCTCCAGGAGATTCAGGCGGTCAAGAAGATAGCGGCGGGTAAGGCATTCATTATGCAAAGCAAGCATGTGAAGGAAACTTTCCTTTTACTTACCCGAATTCGGAGCTCTCCAGGAGCGTTCGCAGATCTACCCAGGAGTGTATCGGATGCCGCAGAGTTCTACCGGGCCGAGGAAGGGAGCTCGACGGAGAAGTTGTTCTGGTCTCAGTATACTGGGACCGAACATCCGATGCCCTTGAACGACCAGTTGAAGCAACTGGTCGAGCTTTACAAGGCGGCCGAACTGGCCATGAAGGGTCTCATAGTCCGGATGTGGCCTGGCGAGCCCCTGCCTGGCAGCTACTTCGGCCTGGTAAAGTGGCTTGTGAATGCCTGCCCACGGTTTGAAGTCATAAAGCGGTCGGTCTGCATTGAAGGTGCGCGCAGGGCCTTTGCCCATGAGAAAGTGCACTGGGCGAAGATGGACGCCGAAAAGCTGGTGAAGGAGGGGCCGCCGGAGGGCAAGGAGCATCGCCACCCCGAAAAGTATTAGGACAGTGTCCTGAAGGGTGCTCGCCTTGTGGCGGAGGAATGTGCTAAGGATGTAATATTTGAATGAATGTACTCATGTGATCCTGTAATATGAAAACGAGTTCATGTGCGCTATATAACGCTTGTTGATTTAAAATATTACCTTCTGTGCGGCCGTTTATAAAATCTGAGAGTTGGCTAGTCGTCGGCTTCTGCCCCCATGTAACTAGTACTGAGGTGTTCGGGATAGATCTTAAACACTCTTTATCCAAAAAATTTGGTCCTTTAAGGAGGTGTTTAGCGCAGCGAACAAGGCAATCGGACTATAAAGCTTTATCACTCTCACTTAGCCATAGAAGTCTATAATTTTAAATTTTGGCAAAGCCCCTAGTATTCGGAAGGCCGAACTTGGGGCGCTATGTACGCGTAAATCGGACAAGGCTGACTCCTCGCCCGAAGCGGGAAAAATCTTTAAGGATTTGAGACCTCTCGAACAGCGACCAGCTCTCGCCGCATCATGACAGTCAGTTTTCGGCTTTCTCTACTGAGGTGCTCGTCCGGAAGAACTGGGACACAATCGCAGTAGTTCTCCCAGTGCTACCTTAGCCGATATAGCGGAACGTAAGGTACCAAAACATGGGAGCCGGGCAAACCCAACTATTGACCCAAGACATGATTCGGAGCTGATGCATATAATGTTATAAGTTCGGGGTGCCGCACTGTTGAAAGTGTTCGGACTTTTCTTGCTGTGTTATGGGGTACACTGAAGCCCCTGGCACACTGGACATATCAGAATGTACGAGTGCAATTTGTCGTAAATAAGCAGACAAGGAAAAAAGATGAAGGAATGCAATAATGAGCTAATGTTGTACATTGTTATTTAAATGATACGTCAAAGCGTATGTATACAAGTAGTGCAATAAGTAAAAATAGGACTATTTGACATGTCCTATCCAAGGGCAAGCTGCGTGTGGGTATGTAAAACAGGTATAGCGATCCTTATCAAAGACCACCTGCGGATTCCCTTGTACGTCAAAGTTTCTTGCTTCCTTGGTGTTTCTTTCCCGTGACGGGTCCGATAATCACGCGATCGGAGAGGGCCTTCAGAGAATAAGGGCCTGAAAGGAAGAAAATGTTAAAGATATACGGGTCCTGAGGCGGTTGAGCCGCATTGTGGGCCGTGCCATAGCCATGCCTCCGCCTATGCCCATGGTATCTTGAGTGCGTAATTATGTACGCGCGGTGCAAATTTCGCCGCTTGACTAGGACTAGGACGAAGGCCGAATTGCTAGGCGAGCTCTGAACGTGTCGGGCGATCCTGTTGCAGGGTACTATGGACTCGCTTGAAGGTGTCTGGGGGCTTTTTCTCCAAATTGGCGGTTTGTCTCAGAAGGCTGCTTTGCACTTCTGCTGCGAGGGCTGCAGTGTGCTCCTCCGTACGGAGCGAGCGTTCTGTGTTTCCATTAACTGTTATAACCCCGCGAGGTCCTGGCATTTTGAGCTTGAGGTATGCATAATGCGGTACCGCATTGAATCTGGCGAATGCGGTTCGTCCGAGTAGTGCGTGATAGCCACTGCGGAAGGGGACGATATCGAAGATTAACTCCTCGCTTCGGAAGTTGTCCGGAGATCCGAAGACCACTTACAGTGTGATTGAGCCCGTGCAACAGGCCTCTACACCTGGTATGACACCTTTAAAGGTGGTTTTTGTGGGTTTGATCCTCGAGGGGTCTGTACCCATTTTGCGCACTGTATCCTAATAGAGCAGGTTCAGGCTGCTGCCACCGTCCATAAGGACTCGAGTGAGGTGAAATCCGTCAATGATGGGGTCAAGGACCAATGCGGCAGAACTGCCATGACGGATACTGGTGGGGTGGTCCCTGCGATCGAAAGTGATCGGACAAGAAGACCATGGGTTAAACTTTGGGGCGACTGGCTCCATCGCATAGACGTCCCTTAGTGCACGCTTCCGTTCCCGCTTGGGGATATGGGTTGCGTATATCATGTTCACCGTTTTCACTTGGGGAGGAAATTTCTTCTGTCCTCATGTGCTCAGCGGCCGGGGCTCCTCCTCGTCATCGCTATACAGCCCCTTTTCCTTGTTTTCGGCATTCAACTTGCCGGCCTGTTTGAACAACCAGCATTCTCTGTTGGTGTGGTTGGCTGGTTTATCGGGGATGCCGTGAATTTGACACGAGCGATCGAGTATGCGGTCCAAACTGGACGGGCCCGGATTGCTTCTTTTGAACGGCTTTTTCCGCTGACCGGATTTAGAGCCACTAAATCCGGCATTGACTGTCGTGTCTTCGGCGTTGTCGCCGTTGTTGCGGCGCTTGTGTCTGTTGCGACGTGGCCTGCCATTGCTATCTTTGGCATCTGAATTGCCAGGATTTCTTGATGTGTTGTTGCTGCGAGCCAGCCAGCTGTCCACGCCCGCACAAAAGTGGGTCATGAGTGTCATGAGGGCTGCCATGGACTTCGGCTTCTCATGGCCGAGGTGTCGGGCGAGCCACTCGTCGCGGATGTTATGCTTAAATGCCACTAAGGCCTCGGCATCTGGACAGTCAACAATTTGGCTCTTTTTAGTTAGGAACCGAGTCCAGAATTTCTTGGCTGATTCCCCTGGCTGTTGGGTTATGTGACTCAAGTCATCAGCATCCGGTGGTCGCACATAAGTGCCCTGGAAGTTGTCAAGGAATGCGTCTTCCAAATTCTCCCAACTGCCAATGGAGCTTGCTGGCAGGCTATTCAGCCAATGCCGAGCCGGCCCTTTGAGTTTTAGTGGGAGGTACTTGACGGCATGTAGATCGTCACCGCGGGGCCATGTGGATGTGGAGGAGGAAATCTTCAATCCATACCGCGGGGTCTGTTGTACCATCATATGATTCAATGTTCACGGGTTTAAATCCTTCTGGGAATTTGTGATCCATTACTTCGTCAGTGAAGCATAGGGGGTGTGCGGCGCCTCTGTGCCGGGCTATGTCAGGACGCAGTTCATACGAGTCTTGTCTGCTGTATCGGCCCGGCCGGATTTGCTTTTAGTATATCCGGCGTGACGGTCGTCGTCACTCGTTGGGGCGCGCCCCCGTGATCCGTAGATCGATCTTGTATGTCCTGCTTTGTTTTCCAATACGTCTCGCAGGTCCTGCGTGTTGCCCCGGGCCTTGGTGTTTTTGTTTGACCGGCGACGGGGTGCGGGCTGGACTTCGGGCTGATATGTCGCTTTGTCTCGGCCACGAGGTGGCCGGTCAGCCGCATCATACGCTGGTAGTGTAGGCTTTAATGCTTACTCTTTGAGTTGGGGTAGCAACCTGCGCTTTGGGTAACTTTTGGTTGGGCGTTCGAGTTCGTATTCCTTGGCTGCCAGGACCTCGGTCCATCTATCTGCTAGCAGATCTTGATCAGCTTGAAGCTGCTGCTGCTTTTTCTTCAAGCTTTTTGCTGTGGCTATAAGCTGGCGCTTGAAGCGCTCCTGTTCGACGGGATCCTCAGGCACGATGAAGTCTTCGTCGCCGAGGCTCACCTCGTCTTCGGAGAGGGGCATATAATTGTCATCCTCTGATTCTCCGTCTGTCGCCTGTTCCTTAGGGCTAGCTTGCCCATCCTCCCGCTCGAAGCCGGGCTGGAGGGGATTGTCTTTGTCTTCGGCACTATCCGCAGTGTTATTGTCTCTTGTGCCGGTATCACTGCTTTTGCTATGGCGGGGCTTAGAGCGGCACCAATGACGTCGGTGCTTAGATTGCTTCTCGAGGGGATTATCCTCTGTTGCCTTATTGCCATCACTTTCTTTGGGGCTGTCCACCATATATATATATCATATGATGAGGTGGATGTCCAGCGCCCTGTGGGTGGTGGTTCCTGTTCTTCTCCTGCATCGTCGTCCATACCGTCGATGTCTTCGGAGTCGAAATCGAGCATGTCGGTTAAGTCATCGACAGTGGCTATTAAGTGGGTGGTGGGTGGGGAATGAATTTCTTCATCGTCCGCTTCCCACTCAAGCCGGACATAGTTCGGCCAAGGGTCTCCTAACAAGGAGAGAGACCTCAATGAATTTAGCACGTCGCCCAAGGGCGAGTGCTAAAAGATATCCGCGGAGGAAAACTCCATGATCGGTGCCCAATCAGATTCGATAGGCACGGACGCAGGCGGTTCGGAGCCCGTGGCCGGGGACGAATCCAAGGGTCCGGCAACACAAGTCTCATAGGAGGTGAAGTCAGTATTCGGCTCTATCACCACTGAGGGTGCGGCCTCCATGGCGGGGTCCATCCGCCCGTCCTCGGACGACACGATCTGCTCCGGATTGAGGGCCGGAGTAGCCACAGGTGTGATCTCCCGAACACTGTCCGACGGCAGAGCTAAGTCGTGCTCGTCGTGACTGTGCGGCGCACCTGACATGGGCTCGAATCCGTTGAAGATCAAGTCTCCGCGAATGTCGGCAGTATAGTTTAAGCTTCCAAACCTTACCTGACGGCCAGGGGCGTAGCTCTCGATCTGCTCCAGATGGCCAAGCGAGTTGGCCCGCAGTACGAAGCCGCCGAATACGAAGATCTGTCCGGGGAGAAAAACCTCACCCTGGATCGCATCGTTGCCGATGATCGAAGGATCCATCAAGCCTTTATCGTGACGGCACAGTGGAACTCTCAATGAAAGCACCAATGTCGGTGTCAAAACCGGCGGATCTCGGGTAGGGGGTCCCGAACTGTGCGTCTAAGGCGGATGGTAACAGGAGGCGGGGGACACAATGTTTACCCAGGTTCGGGCCCTCTCGACGGAGGTAATACCCTACTTCTTGCTTGATTGATCTTGATGATATGAGTATTAGAAGAGTTGATCTACCATGAGATCGTAGAGGCTAAACCGTAGAAGCTAGCCTATGATTATGATTGTTGTTGTCCTACGGACTAAACCCTCCGGTTTATATAGACACCAGAGGGGGCTAGGGTTACACAGAGTCGGTTACAAGGGAGGAGATCTACATATCCGAATTGCCAAGCTTGCCTTCCACGCAAAGGAGAGTCCCACCCGGACACGGGACGAAGTCTTCAATCTTGTATCTTCATAGTCCAACAGTCCGGCCAAGGTATATAGTCCGGCTATCCGAGGACCCCCTAATCCAGGACTCCCTCAAGCGTATGGTCACTGCAGCTAGAATCGTTTATATTAACTAAGTTGACAAAGCCCTTGGTACGCGTCAACTTAGTAGGCCCACAGGTCAGCCTCTGAAACGGTGCGCCCCAAATGTCAGGGGGAGGAATCATTTTTTGGGCGGCTGAAGCAAGAATATCCGAGATTGAAGAAGAAGCACGACATCCGTTGGATGGACATCCAACGGCCAGAGCTGCCAGAACCGTGTGTTGTCGACAAAGCCTTGCATACGCGTCAACTTAGTTTTTTTTAGGGGACGTGTCAACTTAGAAGGCCCACAAGTGTGTGGCAGAGAACATATAGCCCATTTGCGATTTGTAAGAATGTACAACCCATTTTTTAATTCTAATGGAATTTACTACAGCCCATTTACAGTTTGTTAAAAGTACAACCCATTTTCTAGCTAGGACAACGATTAATAATTTCAACCAACCGCTCAAAACAGAATTCAAAAAAAAAATTCCCACATTTTTATGGGATCCCAAATATTTTTATCCGAAATTTCTAGTCAGATTAAATATAATTTCAAAATAAAGTTGTATTATGTTAAAATCCAACGAAATATTGCGCGCGCAACAAGTAATGAAATTAAAATTTTCAAATTCCAAAAATAATATATTTTTTAAACTAATTACGCATTTGGTGCATTTTTTTATAGTTACTGCCCAGTTATTATAATTACATCTCATTTATTATTTCTTAAAGTCCATTTTTTTGTTAAGCCTAATGCATACCTCCTAGGAAAGTTTGCAGCCCAGCGGGGCGGAGAATAACAAGTTGACCCGGATATTGTGTACAACTGTCGGCCCAGTTGCATTGCTGATGTTGAAAAAAAAAGGCCTATGTAGCACAGTACAACCTAACATGGCTACTCAGCCCACATTCAGCGACGCCGGAAAGGCCCAAACAAGGCTTCTGTACAACTTTTTGAAGTCACTGAGCTCAATTAATAACTTAAGAAAAAAGTTAGATTACAGTGGAACCTAATTAAAAGTTGTCACGAGCAGATGAATAATTCAACGGGTCCCACTTGTGCGTGTGTGCGTGTGTGTGTGTGTGTGTGTGAGAGAGAGAGAGAGAGAGAGACCCATCGGTCGATGCTCGTAAATACATCTTTCAGCCATATGCATTGCTGATGCTCAGTAAAAACTTATATAGTTGACACAATCATATAGAACATCATAGCACACTGAACTTGCATACAAAAATTTCACGCAGGCGGCACAATCAGGATGGAAGCAGTGGATCGCTACGGGTAGGGCTATGTTGAAACCAATGAACTCGTACATAACGGTTCATCGTCTTTATCAATGACAGGGAAATATCTTGAATGATGTGCAAAGAAAACAGACAGACACCACAATAAGTTCTGCTAGCACATTAAGTTGACGTACATCCCTTTCTAAAAAAAAGTTTAGGTACAAAATTAGAACTGGTCACAATCAAATGTACTGGCACATCAGTGCTTCACACCCATAGCTCGGATTTAACTAGTATCTGACAAGATTCAGTTGTTACCTCAAATTAGAGCACATCCAGGCAGCCAGCCTTGCCTCTTCTCCCAAAGAAGCAGTGGCCTCCGCCGCGCGATGGAGTAGGCCCTGTGCCATCCATCGTTCCGAGCAACACGGGGAAAGTCTGACGTTGACTCCTGTAATGGACGTCGTCGACGGACCCTGGCACCAGTGGCGGCGACAGGACTTCGATTGATGGATTGACCACTTCTTCAACATGCACGAACACTCGATACAGGTACATCCCTAACGTGGTCCGCGGCGGCCTTGGTGGCGACGAATAGTACAACCCCGGTTCCTGCACCGGTATCTCAACACCAATCACCTTCGGTATGGTGGACAGCTTCTTCATCCATGCCATAACCGTCAGAGCCCAGCTGTCTGGAGGAACAAACATACTTACGAGCTCACCTCCAAGGTCGTTGATAAGCTCATTCATGGACTCGCTGTTCCAAGCACGTCGAGGCATGCCGTGGAAGGTAAGCTTTGTTAAAAACTCAAGCTCAGAGGGCACCGAGCCCCATCCTGGGTGCCACCGATCAAAGCTCACCAGCGCGCCATCGCAGAACAAACGCCGGGAAGATTCGAACACACGACTGCAGTCGAAAGTTGTCCGGAACCTGACGAAGAAATCAGCCGGTGGCGGACAGACTTCGACGAGCAAGTCACTTATTTGGATGCCGTGCGCAATGCCAAGAGCTTTGACAAGGTCGTCCGGCGAGACGGGAGGCCGGTCGCCGTTGATGGTTACCATCAGCACTTTGCCGGCAAACTGGTCGTCAAGCGCCGCCATGCCACTGTTGAGCGACAGCACACAGCGATCGAAGGCAGGACGGACCTCAGGATCTCCGGCTCGGAGATCCGCGTTGACCGACGACATGATAGTGAGCTTGAGTACAGGGAGTACAGGAGGGGGATTTGGGGGAGCTGGAGTAGGAATCGAGATTCCAGAGGTGGGGGAGGGGTGGGAGAATGGGGATGAAAAGGTAGCTTGAATTTCGTACACGCGCCAATATGCTCTCGGCGCGCAAGAGCACGAAAACACCGGTGGCGCCCACATGTCGGCCTAAGAGTCCTTATTCTTTCTTTTTTGGAGAGCCCGGCCTTTTTTTAGGATCTTTTGAGAGCCCGGCCTGAGAGTCATAATTGACCTGTTTGGCATTGCGTTACTACTCGGCCCATATTCAACAACACTTCACTGGCCCAAACAAGTGTACATCATCAAAAAGACACTGAGCTCAAATTATATAACTTGAAAAAAGGAGATACACTCTGAACACTGGAGAATGGTGATGCCCGCATTTAGCCCACCAGTAGTTCGAGACAATAAATAGTTCTAAACAACGATATATACAACATTCAAACACTGACTAGTGACTACTACTGACATAAACAACAAGACATGATAGTTCATAAGAAGTCTTGCTACACCACCAAAACGCACCCATCTGTAGCACTCAGACTCTCGTGATCCTGACGAGAATGACATTCTAAACAGAGGAAACTATTACATAGTAAGAGTGACATAGACGAGGATGACCAAATGACAAGGAATATGCATAACAAAAGAAAGAACTACCCATCCAGAACAAGCAGCAAAGACAACAAAGTCATTCGAAGAGATGATCCAACACCATCATATTTTGCAGACCCACTTCAGCGACCAATGATCCGGAGACACCAATACTCCACCCTTTCGACGCAACAGCCCAATTACCTATCAACCTGAAGGCTTGAACCACACCACTGCCTGTCGTAATTGAGACATCCAAGGATCAAAGTTAATCTGGATGCCTTTGTCGTTATCACCTTCTTTTGGCTGCAGGTTGTATCGTTGACAATCAGGGGAGTTTGCTCCCGAACTCCTAGGGCTCGCCGTGTCTACACAGTTTTCCATAGCAAACAGAGCCTCTCTGCCATCAAGGTCCTTGCCAACGGTGATCTCCTCGTTAATCGGATAATTGAGTCCGAGAAACAGAGAGTGTGAACCAAGGCTGTTTACCCGCCTCCAACTAAAAAATCCTGAAGGCCCCAACAAGCTGGTATCCTGCTCATAGACGTAACAGCCACTGTCCGGATACTCACGTATTTCAAGGTGCTTGTATACAGTGGGGTTTTTGCAATATAACTTTTCCGGATCATGTGTTCGAATGATCATCAGTCTTTTGTCGTCGTCTGATAAAGCGAGGAACCAGTTGTGCTTCCCTGTTTTTGGAAAAGGTGGTGTGATTACAAAGGGCAGTAACTGTAGGGACACTGCATCATATCAAAAAGGACAGGCATTGTTAATGTAAGATTAGCATTGTTCATAGTATGAGTAGGATAATGCAAGAAACAACATTGATATGTCCCTGTTGGAACTGTGAGGAAAATACAGGGAAATGTATACTGGGTTCGAAAATATAGAAGTGCCATGCATGGTTATACTCATGTTAGCTCGCAATCGATTCTTCATAGGAAACTACCATGTCATGCATGTTATGGAATCATGTTCTGTCCTCACAAACAAATTCTTCAAGGTAACTAACAGAGCATGCATTGTTATATACTCGTGTTCTGTGGGCAAAATTTTTGTGAGGATATTATTCTAGCCATTGATTGCTGAAGGGCGAATATATGTATGTACACATGGTAAGCATTACAGGATTTCACTACTTCCAAATATAGAGTTCTCCATATGCACATTTACTTCCCTAATGTATGGTTAGATGAAACCAATAGTGTGGTGCATGTTTCTACATCATGAAAATGAGGAAACCAACATGGCCATTGATACACACTCATATTTAGTAGTAGTATATAGATTACTGTAAAATAAGGAGAATGTCCATATATTCCTAACCGTTTGATTATTCAGGGGTACAAATTGGCTGTAATGACATGATCACAATCGCATGAATTAACTCATTCCAAATATAGCTGATTTCCAGCATCTCTAATACATTGCCATAGTTCTACTCAAATTCTGCTCAAACAGGGATATGCCAATCATCACAAAAAGTTCAAACAGTGTCATGGCGTCATCATTAACATGAGCGGAAACAACTTACATGCGCCGTCCCAGCAATACGTGGTGCCATCTGCTTTGTCGATCGCGTAGATGATGCCATTGTGTTCAATAGCATCACAGAAGTGTGTATCAGCTTTGACGATGATCCACTGCGAGCCGAGTTGTCTCCAGCTAAAGAAGGCACCGGCGTAAAGATAGGCGAGTCCGTGGTCGAACAAGGCAATTAGCTTGAAGTCTGCGTAATTCGCATGTCGTGTGGGCACTTGGAAGATTACAATCTTCTGCAAAACAAGGTACGTCCAACTGACGTGGTAATCTAGATGACTAGGACCACGATGGTAAAACTCTATATAATCCAATGGAGGAAGGATAATATCATGGGAGGTCTGGAAGTTCACGAGCACCAACTTTTTACCGTCTTCTCTGAAGGTAGCCATCCAGTGGGAGTTCATGCCGACCCAGTACATACCTGCCAAGAAGTTTCGGGCAATGGTGATCGGATCGAAGTCGAGGGAAATGATGTACGGTGACCCACTACATACCTGCAAAGAAGTTTCGGCTAATGGAGATCGGATTGAAGTCGAGGGGCATCATGTACGCCTCCGTATCATGGTGAGCCAATCTCACAAGACCAGATAGCAGCAAGCAGGGTGTCTTGAAAAGATTTGGCCTCGCTTCGATGATGGCCGCGTGCATGCCCCTCGAGCATGCAGCCAGCCGCAGGGCGCTCAACATATCCATACACGAACAACAGAGGTCGAGGACGTCACTGGGGAGATTGCTCCAATCGCGGCTCATATGGATCCTGCGCGGTTCGCGTTCGGCCATGGTGGAGTTTGGAAGGTGGGGTTTTGGGGGGCTTGATTTACGGGGTGAAGGCTGCCGGTGCTGGAGCGGCTAGCGAGGGAATAGTGGTACTGGGGGAGGCGAGCGAGGCAAGGGTATGCGGGGGCACAGTGAGATAATGAAGAGTGACCTCAGGATCTCTGGCGAGACGGAGATGGAGATGGAGTGGTGCTAGGGGAGAGGGAGACGAGGCGAGGCATGCTATACAGCGGCGGTGACAGTGACTGCACAGTGCACAAGGTGAGGCTGACTTTGGTAACCCGGACACGCCGCTTGGACTGGTGTCACCTCGGGCGCAGGGTCTTGTCACTTCACTGTGAGGACCGGATGAATAATAGTATTTTGACCATCAAGTGTACCACAGTTGTACTACTACTACTAGTAGCAGTAGTAGGAACATGAGTACACTCCCGTGCTAGCATGCCTCTGGGTTCACTTCATCCTCCAACTATCATCCATATTGCGAGCAAAACCAAATTCTCGTGCATGCGGAAGCGCGAAGAAGGACTTTTCTTTTTTGAGGATAACCGCATATTCCATAACCGTAGTAGGAACATGAGTAGTACTCCCTCCGGTCCTCTTTTGTCTGCGCATAATTTTTTTCAGTATTTCTCTAATTAGTTTGCGTATATACCCTTTTGCATGCGCCCATTTCCCTCCATGCCCCGCATTCACAGCATTAATTAGCATACGCATGAGCAGCTGCAACCAGACTCCAGCCAATAAACTGCAGCATACAAGTGGGCCATTCTGTGCGCGTGGGAGAGAGAAAAGGCAACCGAAGAGCCCGTCCAATCCATTGCATGCAGCAGTCAAACCACCGCAGCTCTCCTCATGCATGCACATAACTTCTCCCATTTACTTCTCCATCGGGAACCGATTTTCCTCGGCTTTTTCACTACTCCTTGATCTTCATTTGCATCCAAACCACACTACATTCACATTGTTTTAACCTCTTCACATCCTCCTGGAGTAATTCCGAAGCCCCTATAAATAATCATCTTCTTCAGTTAGACTAGCCATCTAATCCTAATTCTCCAAACCATAGCCCTCCGGTCCAGCGGTTCCAAATGGCGAAAGAGATCGAGATGCAGGTTTTTAGCGTCCAACATTTCCTCGTCGAAGGCTCATTGAGCATAGTTGCCACAGACACCGACCACCCAAGGGTTGTTCGGAAGTGGATCAACAATGTATCCAACTCCCTCCAAAAGGTGGAGATGAATGTCATCGGTCTCGACGCAGAGTACACGGAGCATGCCACTGGGAAGATCCAACACGCCGATGTCCTTCAGCTGTGCCTCGAAGATGATGTTTTGGTGTACCACATCATACACGCGCCCTCCATACCAGGTGAGCTTCACGATTTCTTGTCTCGGGAGGACATATACTTCTGTGGGGCAGCCATCGCAGGGGACAAACAGAAGTTGGAGCCGTACAACCTTGATTTGAAAAGCATCGCTGACCTACAAACCAGAATAAAAATTCCTGTAGAAGATTGTGATAAACCGACACCATCCCTATTCAACGTAGCAATTTTTGTGCTTAGAACAAATCTTCAGAAGGGTGACGAGACGCTGGCATTAAGGTCGTCTGGATGGGAGAATTATCCCTTGATGTATGAGCGGATAAAATATGTTGCGCTCGATGCCCGTGTGAGTTTCGAGATAGCTGCAAGGTCCAGAGAGCTTGTTGCGAAGCCGTCTCCCACAGAAAATGAGAACAAGAAGAAGAAGAAGAAGAAGAAGAAGAAGAAGAAGAAGAAGAAGAAGAAGAAGAAGAAGAAGAAGAAGAAGAAGAAGAAGAAGAAGAAGAAAAAGAAGAAGAAGAAGAAGAAGAAGAAGAAGAAGAAGAAGAAGAAGAAGAAGAAGAAGATGATGATGATGATGCACCAGCAGCAGGGCATTATGGATGGATGAACTATTTCCTCTCTTGTAAAAAAATATTCCCTCTCTATGTATATTGATATAGATGGACTATTTCGATGGTGTGCATGTCTTTGGAACAAGTAGTAGCGTGGGTCCGCTTGACTATAAGGAACTATTTATCCGCCTAGCTTTCTCTACCACTCCTTCCAGTGATCGGTATGCAATGCATGTGTCCGTAGACATGACAGCTTGTCCATGGAAGTTCAACTACGGCGACCATCACGTTTCATCCACTGCCACTCGTGATTCCCACGACGCCGCTCCAACCCACAACACCACGGCCCCCGACGTGCGCCTCACCCCTCTCGGCCGCACCGCCCCTCTGCCTTTGTGTGCATGACATGTGGGCCACCTTAAATGCGGCGAGCATCAAGTTTCTACCACAGCCACACGTGATTCCCACGACGCCGCACGAACCCATGACACCACACGTCCCCCGACCTGCGGCTCACCCCTCTCGGCCCCACTGCCCCTCTAAATTTGTATTTGAAACTTATAAAACGAAAAGATTCAAAACAAATAAACTGGGAGAAAGGGAGTATATCGTAGGATGTGTGCCATACGAAACAAGTCCCCTTGTTTGTCACCACGGAACATCAAGATGCATTTGTATGAGTAGTTTATCTTGTGAGAGAGAAGGATGAACGAGGGAAGGCCTCTAGAGATAGAGATAGACACTACTACTACCAATGTGCTGGCCCATGCGTCGCAATGGATCCAAAGTAGTAGAATAATACTTGTTCACGTGCTTGAAATATAAACACTCTAGTTTTGATATACATGTGTCAGCAGACATGACAACTTGTCCATGGAAGTTGAACCATGGCGACCATCACGTTTCTTGTTTCTACCACTGCCACACCCACACGCGATTCCCACGACGCCGCTCCAACCCTACCTGTAAGCACGACGTCCCCCGACGTGGACATGGATCCTCTGACGTGGCTATCACTGCCTTACCCTGCCTTTCCTTCGCTGACTGGTGGGACCCACACTTGCGGGTCCCACGTGTCAGTGATAGAATGGTAGGATTGTTCACGTCAAGGGATCCTCATCCCCCCGACATGCGCCTCATCCCTCTTGGCCCCACCGCTCCTCTGCCTTTGTGTGCATGACATGCGGGCCAGCTGAACTGCGGAGACCATCAACTTTCTACCACAGCCACACCCAATTGGACGCGGTTTGCCTGCTCCGCTGCTGTGCTCCGATCCGTACTCCTGCACCATCAAATTTTCATCCAGCGGCTGTGACACATTTCGTCCCGGGCATCAATCCTCAGCTGGAGTACTTCTGTACTACAGGTAGTACCCGCCGGTGTGGCCATCCACGCCTCGTAACGCCCCGACGCCCAGCTGTGGCACCCTCGCCACGGCCACGCCACCACCGGCCGGTTCATCTCGAACGAGTGAGTCACGAACCACACCACCACCATGAGAATGACATGTGAGCTAGCCGCATTTAAGGTCCGCATGTCATTGACTCATAGGCCGGGCACTAAGCCACTGAAGTTCGGTCCCGTGGGCCCCGAGAGGGAAATTTAACTCCTGTGGCAGGCCTTGTGGTGCTCCCGCAGTACGAGCTCGTGCCAAACCCGGAATTTGTTTCTTACTACTACCAACTACTAGTAAGGTACACGTGCATTGCACGCATGAGATTCTGGTGGTTTGTGCATTATGCTTCTACATGTGGAGTCTTCTAGATTCTACATGTGGCAAAATCTGGTGGAATGTAGATGATATCCAACGGCCAGTAGTGCTCGGATTTGCCATCTTTATACCATCGGATTGGCTTCATCCAATGAACAACTTTCAAATTTATGGTTTTGTTTACAGCCTAAGGTTGCCACGCCTAAGCTTAGGTGTGCCACAAGTGTGTTTGGTTGCGTTCTCGTCTCAGCATAGTTGTTCCCTCTTCATGCATGCTCAACTCAACACTCCTCTTCTTGTATGCTCTCTTCATGCATGCTTCTAGTGTATTTGTGCTAATCTAGTGTGGACTCATGCACCCTCCATACACTCTACCAAACACCCAAAAGTGGGTCAAGAAGGGAACTCTTGGGGTCATGCACCCTTCATACACCCTACCAAACACACCAGGCATGTGTTTGGTTCATTGCTACACTTGTGGCTTGCCACGCTTTTCTACCTACATGGTCCACATGTCATAGACTCAACTTCTTGCCAAATCTTGCCACACTTGTGGTGGCCATTTTGTTAGCCACATTTTTTGTGGCAGACACACTTTGCCTAAGCTTAGTTGTGGCAAAGTTAGTCATGAATGAAGTTCAACCATGGAGTCTTCTAGATTCTACATGTGGCAGAATCTGGTGGAATGTAGATGATATCCAACGGCCAGTAGTGCTCGGATTTGCCATCTTTGTACCGTCGGATTGGCTTCATCCAACGACCAACTTTCAAAGTTATTCACACACTATATAGGGGGTATAGATATAGATGTGCCGGCCCATTGCAATGGATCCAAAGTATATCTGTTTAGTGGAGTGCACTCTAAACACATTATCTATTTATTTTTCTCTAACCTTTCGTAGCCATGCAACCAAGCCACATAAGCTTCATGGGTGCCCCCCACATCATATTATTCATACTACGTTGGCTGAAAAAAAGATAAATCACCCAAAACAAGATCTTCCCTTTTTTGTTCCTACGATGCTGTGCCGTGCACGTACCTACTAGTTGCATAGTGGTAGTACTAGTTGTATAGTACTACAAACTTGGTACTAGTAGGAGTAGAGTAGTACGGAATGCTCCTACTCTATCAGCGAGCCCCATCTTACACCCAATTTCTTGGCTTCCGTGCTACAGCTAGATCTTCCCCTCGTTTTTGTTTTCCAACCCGGCGGTGGGCGGGGTGCGGTTTGCCAATAGTCGGTTTGCTCAACGGCGGTCCCACATGAAAGTGAAAATTCTAGGCAACACGCCTTCCCTAAGCTATGTGTCGTGCCGGACGGGCCGTGGAGTACTCCCGATTCCCGGGCGTGTGGGGGGGGGAGTGCGACGCGAACGCGGCAGGCCTTTTCCTTTTACTAGCAATGTGCCCATGCGTTGCGACGGATCCAAAGTAGTAGAATAGTAGTACTTGTTCACAAACTTGAAAGAAATCACTCTTGTTTTGATATACTCCTAATATATTACTCCCTCTGTTCCTAAATATTTGTCTTTTTAGAGATTTCAAATTGACTATCACATACGGATTATATAGACATATTTTGAAGTGTAGATTCACTCATTTTGCTCCGTATGTAGTCACTTATTGAAAACTCTAGCAAGAAAAATATTTAGGAATGGAGGGAGTACTTTTCACTCAAAATATATATCTCAGGCTGTTTGTCACCACGGAACATCAAGATGCATTTGTATGAGTAGTTTATCTTGTGAGAGAGAAGGATGAACGAGGGAAGGCCTCTAGAGATAGAGATAGACACTACTACTAACAATGTGCTGGCCCATGCGTTGAAATGGATCCACAGTAGTAGAATAATACTTGTTCACGTGCTTGAAATATAAACACTCTAGTTTTGATATACATGTGTCAGCAGACATGACAACTTGTCCATGGAAGTTGAACCATGGTGACCATCACGTTTCTTGTTTCTACCACTGCCACACCCACACGCGATTCCCACGACGCCTCTCCAACCCTACCTGTAAGCACGACGTCCCCCGACGTGGACATGGATCCTCTGACGTGGCTATCACTGCCTTACCCTGCCTTTCCTTCGCTGACTGGTGGGACCTACACTTGCGGGTCCCACATGTCAGTGATAGAATGGTAGGATTGTTCACGTCAAGGGATCCTCATCCCCCCGACATGCGCCTCATCCCTCTTGGCCCCACCGCTCCTCTGCCTTTGTGTGCATCACATGCAGGCCAGCTGAACTGCGGCGACCATCAACTTTCTACCATAGCCACACCCGATTGGACGTGGTTTGCCTGCTCCGCTGCTGTGCTCCGATCCGTACTCCCGCACCATCGAATTTTCATCCAGCGGCTGTGACACATTTCGTCCCGGGCATCAATCCTCAGCTGGAGTACTTCTGTACTACAGGTACTACTCGTCGGTGTGGCCATCTACGCCTCGTAACGCCCCGACGCCCAGCTGTGGCACCCTCGCCACGGCCACGCCACCACCGGCCGGTTCATCTCGAACGAGTGAGTCATGAACCACACCACCATGAGAATGACATGTGGGCTAGCCGCATTTAAGGTCCGCATGTCATTGACTCATAGGCCGGGCACTAAGCCACTGAAGTTCGGTCCCGTGGGCCCCGAGAGGGAAATTTAACTCTTGCGGCAGGCCTTGTGGTGCTCCCGCAGTACGAGCTCGTGCCAAACCCGGAATTTGTTTCTTACTACTACCAACTACTAGTAAGGTACACGTGCATTGCACGCATTAGATTCTGGTGGTTTGTGCATTATGCTTCTACATGTGGAGTCTTCTAGATTCTACATGTGGCAAAATCTGGTGGAATGTAGATGATATCCAACGGCCAGTAGTGCTCGGATTTGCCATCTTTGTACCATCGGATTGGCTTCATCCAACGACCAACTTTCAAAGTTATGGTTTTTTCTACAGCCTAAGGTTGCCACGCCTAAGCTTAGGTGTGCCACAAGTGTGTTTGGTTGCGTTCTCGTCTCAGCATAGTTGTTCCCTCTTCATGCATGCTCAACTCAACACCCCTCTTCATGTATGCTCTCTTCATGCATGCTTCTAGTGTATTTGTGCTAATCTAGTGTGGATTCATGCACTGTAACACCCACGATGCGGCTATATCTCCCACGTGTCAAGGCACGACTTAGAGGCATAACCGCATAGTGGTTTTGTCGCAAGACGGGTCATCTTCACACAATCCCATGTAATGAACAAGAATAGGATAAAGAGTTGGCTTACAATCGCCACTTCACACAATACATAAATATCATTCATACATCATCCAAAATACAATCATATAGACCGACTACGGTCAAAATCCAGATGAAAATAAGACAACCCCAAATGCTAGATCCCCGATCGTCCCAACCGGGCTCCACTACTGATCATCAGGAAAAGACACATAGTAACGACCACGTTCCTCGTCGAACTCCCACTTGAGATCGACGCCATCGTCTGCACCGGCATCGTCGGCACCTGCAACTGGTGTTGGAAGTATCTGTGAGTCACGGGGACTCAGCAATCTCACACCCGCGAGATCAAGACTATTTAAGCTTATAAGACAAAGAGGTGCAAAGAGGTGGAGCTGCAGCGGCAAAAGCATATATGGTGGCTAACCTGCGCAAATGAGAGCGAGAAGAGAAGCAACGGAACGGACGTCATCTAGCAATGATCAAGAAGTGATCCTGAACACCTACTTACGTCATCCATAACACAGACCGTGTTCACTTCCCGGACTCCGCCGAGAAGAGACCATCACGGCTACACACGCACTTGGTGTATTTTAATTGGGTCAAGTGACAAGTTATCTACAACCGGACATTAACAAATTCCCATCTGCCTCATAACCGCGGGCACGGCTTTCGAAAGATAATACCCTGCAGGGGTGTCCCAACTTAGCCCATCATAAGCTCTCATGGTCAAGGAAGGATAAACCTTCTCCCGGAAAGACCTGATCAGTCTCGGAATCCCGGTTTACAAGACATCTCGACAATGGTAAAACAAGACCAGCAAAGCCACCCGAATGTGCCGACAAATCCCGATAGGAGCTGCACATATCTCGTTCTCAGGGCACACTGGATGAGACATCCTACGAGTAAAACCATACCTCGAGTTTCCAGGAGGGGGCCCCGCAGTCTGCTCAGTTCGGACCAACACTCGAAGGAGCACTGGCCCGGGGGGGTTAAATAAGATGACCCTTGGGCTCGCGAAAACCCGGGGGAAAAGGTATAGGTCGCAAATGGTAAAACCAAGGTTGGGCCTTGCTGGAGGAGTTTTATTCAAGGCGAACTGTCAAGGGGGTCCCATAAATCACCCGACCGCGTAAAGAACGCAAACTCAAGGAACATAATCCCGATATAACAGTAACTAGGGCGGCAAGAGTGGAACAAAACACCAGGCATAAGGCCGAGCCTTCCACCCTTTACCAAAATATATAGGTGCATTAATTAAATAAGAGATATAGTGATATCCCAACATATCCATGTTCCGACATGGAACAAACTTCAACTTCACCTGCAACTAGCAACGCTATAAGAGGGGCTGCGCAAAAGCGGTAACATAGCCAAACAACGGTTTGCTAGGAAAGGATGATTAGGGCTGACATGGCTAAAATGGGAGACATGATATAGCAAGAGATAGGTAGCGAGCATGGCAATAGAGCGAACAACTAGCATAGCAAAGATAGAAGTGATTTCGAGGGGTGGTCATCTTGCCTGCAAGGTTCTCAGAGTTGTCGAAAGCTTGATCCTCGTAAGCGTACTCGACAGGTTCCTCGTTCACGAACTCGTCTCCCGGCTCTACCCAAGACAAGAACACAAACAAACGGAACCACAATCAACAACGAGAAATGCGCAAGCAACATGATGCAAAACATGTATGATATGCAAGATATGGTATGCGATGCATATGCGTGCTCCGGAAGGAAAATGATGAACATGGCAGTAACTTGGCAAACCAAGCATGCCACTGGAAAGATGAGATGATTTCGGTCGAAATCGATATAAAGATCACCGGAATCGGATGCACGGTTTGCAAATGGCAAGCAAAACAAGAATGACACTAATCTGCGATAAACAGCAAGATAGCACTTAAAATGCAACAAGTAACAACGCTACAGCACCCCAACATAGCAACAAAGCATATGACAGTAATCTACAGGAGATGCTTGACAAAAGATGAACACTGAGCTACGGCTAGTTCACAACATATCAAGATCAAACAAGCATGGCAAAAGTGCAAAAGATTACAGGTTCACAGACTTAGTGAAAAACTGGACATGACAGAAAACAGCATCAGGTAGCAATGTTCAGAGCACGAAATCAACATGCTACAGGAACTTAACATAGCAAAACAAGGCATGGTAGTGTTCTACTAAAAGCACACATGACAAAAGTCCCTTAATGACCATAAGCCAAAAAGGACCAGAAGAAATGATGGAAAGCACGTAAACATAGCAAGTTTCGTTATCAGGTTCCAGACTTAGCAGAAAACAGAGCATGGCAGAAATATTAATATGTAGGCCTCTTTGTGAGCTTGATACACTCACTACAGAGCAACGCATGACAAACCAAGCATACCTACAGCAAGATGGCATGTTTATGACGCTATCCATGGTAAGAACAATTGCATAGCATGTATGTATCAACTACAATAAGCTTGGCAAAAATGCATATCATGTTAAGAATCTGCCAGAAATATTTTATAGCAAAAGTAGAGCAAGATTGAGTCATGCTATGGTACTCTACAATTGCAAACAATCGCAGGAATGGATCCACTACAACTATAGCTACAAAACATCCTTACTGAACGTCTCCAAAATATGCATGGATCTCTCTGTAGCATCAAGTTTACATGGCAACAAAATTACAGCAGACAAAGACTTGAGAAATCACCAAGTCCCTGAAATCAGAATTATTACGGGACCTACTTTGCATTCTTGTGCTAGTCACCACAGAGATCACAAAAATACATGGACTATATCACTGGAAAGATGGCATGGCATACTTCAAAACATATGTAGAGCTCATGCTCAAAAGATGCACAGATTAAATGATGCAAAAATGACAAATTTCCAAGTTCTGATAAGAACCAGAGGTTAACAGCAACTAGCCCTCTTCCAACGAAGATTTGGCCACCAAGATGACCTCTAATGAAAATGATGCAATTGAACATAATGAAGAGCATCACGAGACGAACAATTTGACATATTATACGTGCAAATCGGAGCTACACGCACAAAGTTACGGCATCGGGAACAGGAGCACTTGCGGATAGAATTCTCAGACTTAGGAAAAAAACGGAGCGAGAAAGTCAACGGGGGGTTTTCCTACCAGATCGGATCGGCTGCTGGAGCTCGGGCTCGCTCGGGCGCTCGCCGGCCGGAGAGGGAGGGGCGGCGCCGGCGCGGGGGAAGGAGAGGAGGAGGCGCGGCGGAGGAGGCGGTCGCCGGCGGGGGCGGCGATGCCCGGCGGCGG
>NC_057796.1:318429990-318437149 GCF_018294505.1 Triticum aestivum | reverse complement strand
GGCAGGCCTTGTGGTGCTCCCGCAGTACGAGCTCGTGCCAAACCCGGAATTTGTTTCTTACTACTACCAACTACTAGTAAGGTACACGTGCATTGCACACATGAGATTCTGGTGGTTTGTGCATTATGCTTCTACATGTGGAGTCTTCTAGATTCTACATGTGGCAAAATCTGGTGGAATGTAGATGATATCCAACGGCCAGTAGTGCTCGGATTTGCCATCTTTGTACCATCGGATTGGCTTCATCCAATGACCAACTTTCAAATTTATGGTTTTGTTTGCAGCCTAAGGTTGCCACGCCTAAGCTTAGGTGTGCCACAACTGTGTTTGGTTGCGTTCTCGTCTCAGCATAGTTGTTCCCTCTTCATGCATGCTCAACTCAACACCCCTCTTCTTGTATGCTCTCTTCATGCATGCTTCTAGTGTATTTGTGCTAATCTAGTGTGGACTCATGCACCCTCCATACACTCTACCAAACACCCAAAAGTGGGTCAAGAAGGGAACTCTTGGGATCATGCACCCTTCATACACCCTACCAAACACACCAGGCATGTGTTTGGTTCATTGCTACACTTGTGGCTTGCCACGCTTTTCTACCTACATGGTCCACATGTCATAGACTCAACTTCTTGCCAAATCTTGCCACACTTGTGGTGGCCATTTTGTTAGCCACATTTTTTGTGGCAGGCACACTTTGCCTAAGCTTAGTTGTGGCAAAGTTAGTCATGAATGAAATTCAACCATGGAGTCTTCTAGATTCTACATGTGGCAGAATCTGGTGGAATGTAGATGATATCCAACGGCCAGTAGTGCTCGGATTTGCCATCTTTGTACCGTCGGATTGGCTTCATCCAACGACCAACTTTCAAAGTTATTCACACACTATATAGGGGGTATAGATATAGATGTGCCGGCCCATTGCAATGGATCCAAAGTATATCTGTTTAGTGGAGTGCACTCTAAACACATTATCTATTTATTTTTCTCTACCTTTTCGTAGCCATGCAACCAAGCCACATAAGCTTCATGGGTGCCCCCCACATCATATTATTCATACTACGTTGGCTGAAAAAAAGATAAATCACCCAAAACAAGATCTTCCCTTTTTTGTTCCTACGATGCTGTGCCGTGCACGTACCTACTAGTTGCATAGTGGTAGTACTAGTTGTATAGTACTACAAACTTGGTACTAGTAGGAGTAGAGTAGTACGGAATGCTCCTACTCTATCAGCGAGCCCCATCTTACACCCAATTTCTTGGCTTCCGTGCTACAGCTAGATCTTCCCCTCGTTTTTGTTTTCCAACCCGGCGGCGGGCGGGGTGCGGTTTGCCAATAGTCGGTTTGCTCAACGGCTGTCCCACATGAAAGTGAAAATTCTAGGCAACACGCCTTCCCTAAGCTATGTGTCGTGCCGGACGGGCCGTGGAGTACTCCCGATTCCCGGGCGTGTGGGGGGGGGGAGTGCGACGCGAACGCGGCAGGCCTTTTCCTTTTACTAGCAATGTGCCCGTGCGTTGCGACGGATCCAAAGTAGTAGAATAGTAGTACTTGTTCACAAACGTGAAAGAAATCACTTTTGTTTTGATATACTCCTAATATATTACTCCCTCCGTTCCTAAATATTTGTCTTTTTAGAGATTTCAAATGGACTACCACATACGGATTATATAGACATATTTTGAAGTGTAGATTCACTCATTTTGCTCCGTATGTAGTCACTTATTGAAATCTCTAGAAAGAAAAATATTTAGGAATGGAGGGAGTACTTTTCACTCAAAATATATATCTCAGGCTGTTTGTCACCACGGAACATCAAGATGCATTTGTATGAGTAGTTTATCTTGTGAGAGAGAAGGATGAACGAGGGAAGGCCTCTAGAGATAGAGATAGACACTACTACTACCAATGTGCTGGCCCATGCGTTGCAATGGATCCAAAGTAGTAGAATAATACTTGTTCACGTGCTTGAAATATAAACACTCTAGTTTTGATATACATGTGTCAGCAGACATGACAACTTGTCCATGGAAGTTGAACCATGGCGACCATCACGTTTCTTGTTTCTACCACTGCCACACCCACACGCGATTCCCACGATGCCGCTCCAACCCTACCTGTAAGCACGACGTCCCCCGACGTGGACATGGATCCTCTGACGTGGCTATCACTGCCTTACCCTGCCTTTCCTTCGCTGACTGGTAGGACCTACACATGCGGGTCCCACATGTCAGTGATAGAATGGCAGGATTGTTCACGTCAAGGGATCCTCATCCCCCCGACATGCGCCTCATCCCTCTTGGCCCCACCGCTCCTCTGCCTTTGTGTGCATGACATGCGGGCCAGCTGAACTGCGGCGACCATCAACTTTCTACCACAGCCACACCCGATTGGACGCGGTTTGCCTGCTCCGCTGCTGTGCTCCGATCCGTACTCCCGCACCATCAAATTTTCATCCAGCGGCTGTGACACATTTCGTCTCGGGCATCAATCCTCAGCTGGAGTACTTCTGTACTACAGGTAGTACCCGCCGGTGTGGCCATCCACGCCTCGTAACGCCCCGACGCCCAGCTGTGGCACCCTCGCCACGGCCACGCCACCACCGGCCGGTTCATCTCGAACGAGTGAGTCACGAACCACACCACCACCATGAGAATGACATGTGAGCTAGCCGCATTTAAGGTCCGCATGTCATTGACTCATAGGCCGGGCACTAAGCCACTGAAGTTCGGTCCCGTGGGCCCCGAGAGGGAAATTTAACTCCTGTGGCAGGCCTTGTGGTGCTCCCGCAGTACGAGCTCGTGCCAAACCCGGAATTTGTTTCTTACTACTACCAACTACTAGTAAGGTACACGTGCATTGCACACATGAGATTCTGGTGGTTTGTGCATTATGCTTCTACATGTGGAGTCTTCTAGATTCTACATGTGGCAAAATCTGGTGGAATGTAGATGATATCCAACGGCCAGTAGTGCTCGGATTTGCCATCTTTGTACCATCGGATTGGCTTCATCCAATGACCAACTTTCAAATTTATGGTTTTGTTTGCAGCCTAAGGTTGCCACGCCTAAGCTTAGGTGTGCCACAACTGTGTTTGGTTGCGTTCTCGTCTCAGCATAGTTGTTCCCTCTTCATGCATGCTCAACTCAACACCCCTCTTCTTGTATGCTCTCTTCATGCATGCTTCTAGTGTATTTGTGCTAATCTAGTGTGGACTCATGCACCCTCCATACACTCTACCAAACACCCAAAAGTGGGTCAAGAAGGGAACTCTTGGGATCATGCACCCTTCATACACCCTACCAAACACACCAGGCATGTGTTTGGTTCATTGCTACACTTGTGGCTTGCCACGCTTTTCTACCTACATGGTCCACATGTCATAGACTCAACTTCTTGCCAAATCTTGCCACACTTGTGGTGGCCATTTTGTTAGCCACATTTTTTGTGGCAGGCACACTTTGCCTAAGCTTAGTTGTGGCAAAGTTAGTCATGAATGAAGTTCAACCATGGAGTCTTCTAGATTCTACATGTGGCAGAATCTGGTGGAATGTAGATGATATCCAACGGCCAGTAGTGCTCGGATTTGCCATCTTTGTACCGTCGGATTGGCTTCATCCAACGACCAACTTTCAAAGTTATTCACACACTATATAGGGGGTATAGATATAGATGTGCCGGCCCATTGCAATGGATCCAAAGTATATCTGTTTAGTGGAGTGCACTCTAAACACATTATCTATTTATTTTTCTCTACCTTTTCGTAGCCATGCAACCAAGCCACATAAGCTTCATGGGTGCCCCCCACATCATATTATTCATACTACGTTGGCTGAAAAAAAGATAAATCACCCAAAACAAGATCTTCCCTTTTTTGTTCCTACGATGCTGTGCCGTGCACGTACCTACTAGTTGCATAGTGGTAGTACTAGTTGTATAGTACTACAAACTTGGTACTAGTAGGAGTAGAGTAGTACGGAATGCTCCTACTCTATCAGCGAGCCCCATCTTACACCCAATTTCTTGGCTTCCGTGCTACAGCTAGATCTTCCCCTCGTTTTTGTTTCCCAACCCGGCGGTGGGCGGGGTGCGGTTTGCCAATAGTCGGTTTGCTCAACGGCTGTCCCACATGAAAGTGAAAATTCTAGGCAACACGCCTTCCCTAACCTATGTGTCGTGCCAAACGGGCCGTGGAGTACTCCCGATTCCCGGGCGTGTGGGGGGGGGAGTGCGACGCGAACGCGGCAGGCCTTTTCCTTTTACTAGCAATGTGCCTGTGCGTTGCGACGGATCCAAAGTAGTAGAATAGTAGTACTTGTTCACAAACTAGAAAGAAATCACTTTTGTTTTGATATACTCCTAATATATTACTCCCTCCGTTCCTAAATATTTGTCTTTTTAGAGATTTCAAATGGACTACCACATACGGATTATATAGACATATTTTGAAGTGTAGATTCACTCATTTTGCTCCGTATGTAGTCACTTATTGAAATCTCTAGAAAGAAAAATATTTAGGAATGGAGGGAGTACTTTTCACTCAAAATATATATCTCAGGCTGTTTGTCACCACGGAACATCAAGATGCATTTGTATGAGTAGTTTATCTTGTGAGAGAGAAGGATGAACGAGGGAAGGCCTCTAGAGATAGAGATAGACACTACTACTACCAATGTGCTGGCCCATGCGTTGCAATGGATCCAAAGTAGTAGAATAATACTTGTTCACGTGCTTGAAATATAAACACTCTAGTTTTGATATACATGTGTCAGCAGACATGACAACTTGTCCATGGAAGTTGAACCATGGCGACCATCACGTTTCTTGTTTCTACCACTGCCACACCCACACGCGATTCCCACGATGCCGCTCCAACCCTACCTGTAAGCACGACGTCCCCCGACGTGGACATGGATCCTCTGACGTGGCTATCACTGCCTTACCCTACCTTTCCTTCGCTGTCTGGTGGGACCCACACTTGCGGGTCCCACATGTCAGTGATAGAATGGCAGGATTGTTCACGTCAAGGGATCCTCATCCCCCCGACATGCGCCTCATCCCTCTTGGCCCCACCGCTCCTCTGCCTTTGTGTGCATGACATGCGGACCAGCTGAACTGCGGCGACCATCAACTTTCTACCACAGCCACACCTGATTGGACGCGGTTTGCCTGCTCCGATCTGTAGTCCCGCACCATCGAATTTTCATCCAGCGGCTGTGACACATTTCGTCCCGGGCATCAATCCTCAGCTGGAGTACTTCTGTACTACAGGTAGTACCCGCCGGTGTGGCCATCTACGCCTCGTAACGCCCCGACGCCCAGCTGTGGCACCCTCGCCACGGCCACGCCACCACCGGCCGGTTCATCTCGAACGAGTGAGTCACGAACCACACCACCACCATGAGAATGACATGTGAGCTAGCCGCATTTAAGGTCCGCATGTCATTGACTCATAGGCCGGGCACTAAGCCACTGAAGTTCGGTCCCGTGGGCCCCGAGAGGGAAATTTAACTCCTGCGGCAGGCCTTGTGGTGCTCCCGCGGTATGAGCTCGTGCCAAACCCGGAATTTGTTTCTTACTACTACCAACTACTAGTAAGGTACACGTGCATTGCACGCATGAGATTCTAGTAGTTTGTGCATTATGCTTCTACATGTGGAGTCTTCTAGATTCTACATGTGGCAAAATCTGGTGGAATGTAGATGATATCCAACGGCCAGTAGTGCTCGGATTTGCCATCTTTGTACCATTGGATTGGCTTCATCCAACGACCAACTTTCAAATTTATGGTTTTGTTTGCAGCCTAAGGTTGCCACGCCTAAGCTTAGGTGTGCCACAACTGTGTTTGGTTGCGTTCTCGTCTCAGCATAGTTGTTCCCTCTTCATGCATGCTCAACTCAACACCCCACTTCATGTATGCTCTCTTCATGCATGCTTCTAGTGTATTTGTGCTAATCTAGTGTGGACTTATGTACCCTCCATACACTCTACCAAACACCCAAAAGTGGGTCAAGAAGGGAACTCTTGGGATCATACACCCTACCAAACACACCAGGCATGTGTTTGGTTCATTGCTACACTTGTGGCTTGCCACGCTTTTCTACCTACATGGTCCACATGTCATAGACTCAACTTCTTGCCAAATCTTGCCACACTTGTGGTGGCCATTTTGTTAGCCACATTTTTTGTGGCAGACACACTTTGCCTAAGCTTAGTTGTGGCAAAGTTAGTCATGAATGAAGTTCAACCATGGAGTCTTCTAGATTCTACATGTGGCAGAATCTGGTGGAATGTAGATGATATCCAACGGGCAGTAGTGCTCAGATTTGCCATCTTTGTACCGTCGGATTGGCTTCATCCAACGATCAACTTTCAAAGTTATTCACACACTATATAGGGGGTATAGATATAGATGTGCCGGCCCATTGCAATGGATCCAAAGTATATCTGTTTAGTGGAGTGCACTCTAAACACATTATCTATTTATTTTTCTCTAACCTTTCGTAGCCATGCAACCAAGCCACATAAGCTTCATGGGTGCCCCCCACATCATATTATTCATACTACGTTGGCTGAAAAAAAGATAAATCACCCAAAACAAGATCTTCCCTTTTTTGCTCCTACGATGCTGTGTCTTGCACGTACCTACTAGTTGTATAGTGGTAGTACTAGTTGTATAGTACTACAAACTTGGTACTAGTAGGAGTAGAGTAGTACGGAATGCTCCTACTCTATCAGCGAGCCCCATCTGACACCCAATTTCTTGGCTTCTGTGCTACAGCTAGATCTTCCCCTCGTTTTTGTTTTCCAACCCGGCGGCAGGCGGGGTGCGGTTTGCCAATAGTCGGTTTGCTCAACGGCGGTCCCACATTAAAGTGAAAATTCTAGGCAACACGCCTTCCCTAAGCTATGTGTCGTGCCGGACGGGCCGTGGAGTACTCCCGATTCCCGGGCGTGTGGGGGGGGGGGAGTGCGACGCGAACGCGGCAGGCCTTTTCCTTTTACTAGCAATGTGCCTGTGCGTTGCGACGGATCCAAAGTAGTAGAATAGTAGTACTTATTCACAAACTTGAAAGAAATCGCTCTTGTTTTGATATACTCCTAATATATTACTCCCTCCGTTCCTAAATATTTGTCTTTTTAGAGATTCCAAATGGAATA
>NC_057796.1:318406590-318429733 GCF_018294505.1 Triticum aestivum | reverse complement strand
GATTCCCGGGCGTGTGGGGGGGGGGGGGTGCGACGCGAACGCGGCAGGCCTTTTCCTTTTACTAGCAATGTGCCTGTGCGTTGCGACGGATCCAAAGTAGTAGAATAGTAGTACTTATTCACAAACTTGAAAGAAATCGCTCTTGTTTTGATATACTCCTAATATATTACTCCCTCCGTTCCTAAATATTTGTCTTTTTAGAGATTCCAAATGGAATATCACATACGGATTATATAGACATATTTTGAAGTGTAGATTCACTCATTTTGCTTCGTATGTAGTCACTTATTGAAATCTCTAGAAAGAAAAATATTTAGGAATGGAGGGAGTACTTTTCACTCAAAATATATATCTCAGGCTGTTTTGATGAGGTGAGGGAGGGATGTGGTTGCTTTCAAGATAATAAGGGGTTTTCTGCAAATTGGAGCAGAGAAGTGGGCTATTGTTGCAAAAATGCCACAACTTACCTCACAGCCGTTAGATGCAGATCTAATGGTCAGAAACGATGGATGGCAGACACACCACCATCACCAACTGAGTCTTTTATAGGAGTACTAGCAAGATGCCCGTGCGTTGCACGGAACATCAAGATGCATTTATATGAGTAGTTTATCTTGTGGGAGATAATGATGAACGATGGAAGGCCTTATCTGCAAATGTGATGAGGGGTGCGGGTATCTTTCTACGAAATTGCTATAGTTTCCTTCCTATCCGTCAGATATAGATCGGACAGCCTATATTGCAGGATGGCAGGCACACCATCATCACCAACTCTATTTTTTATAAGAGTAGAGATATTTTTCTCAGGCTGTTTTGATGAGGTGAGGGAGGGATGTGATTGCTTTCAAGATAATAAGGGGTTTTCTGCAAATTGGAGCAGAGAAGTGGGCTATCGTTGCAAAAATGCCACAACTTACCTCACAGCCGTTAGATGCAGATCTAATGGTCAGAAACGACGGATGGCAGACACACCACCATCACCAACTGAGTCTTTTATAGGAGTAGGAGTAGATAAACATGTATAAATTGTAACATTTTGGTTCTGCTCCTTGGCACGATCGATAGATAGAGATAACGATTGGAAACACTAGGGCGGGACTATTTCCACCAGATAAGCAGGGTACGTAGTAGCTAGGTTGGCGCATCGTCGGTTTGGTCACACGCGGTCCGACATGTTCTAGTGTTTCTAGCAAGATGCCCACGCGTTGCACGAAGTTGATGGAAAAGGTAAGCACAACTTATAAATTGACGGATGGAGTACTAGTTACAGTGATGCATATATTAAGCAAAGGGATCGCACATGTCGGTATTGACTGGAACGAGAATGCAACAGCACAATAAGAATTAAGGCCACGATGATGATGCAATCGCAGTGGTGGTTACAGAAGGCAAGAAGAAAGATGCATCCATCAACGTACGACCTCCTCCTCCTCCTCAACTTAGTGCGTCGGGCCACCGACCGGCGGCTAAGGAGCGGCGGCTTTTGTGGCGAGGTCAAGGTGCTTCTCAGCAAAGGCATCCAAGGCTTCCAGCCGGTTGAGGAAGGCCAACGTCGTAGCGTCCTCACTGGCCTTGTAGATACCTATGTACATGATTTGCTCGTACACGTGGATGTGTAGGTCGACGAATTCTTGCAGGGCGAGGCGGCGAGCGCGACCTCCAGGTGGACATTCTTCGTGGCGTCGGCAGGCAGTCGCAGGGCCACCAGTGCTTGAAAGAGGTTCCGGCCATGGAGGCCGATTAGGGTGGCAGGCAATGAGGAGCCCGGGCACGCGGGCTAGAGGAGTACGGCGATGTCGCCCATGAGCTTCTTGAGGACGGTGAACTTGTTGGTGGTGGCAACGATCATCTGGTCCAACTGAGAGTCGTAGTTGGCGTCGACGGTGGCCATCCACCAGCCGGTCTCCAACACCATCTGGAGACGATCCTCGGCGCCATGCCGCAGGCCAACGTCGTGGACCATCTGGCACAGCCGCTGGCCGCCCGCGCGCATCGCCGCCATGGGTCTGGAGTGAGCTCTTTTGCGCTTAGTGTAGGTGCTTAGGCAAATGCTTAGGTGCGTACGATGTGGTAGATGCATTGGAATGGAAGGGGGCCTTTATATGAGGGCAAACTGCGTTGCATTCACATCGTGCAGCCTCTTTTCCCGGTCCTCCTCCCATTACTTCCCTCATACATTAATTGAAGGAGGATGCATTGGCCGTTCAACATTTCGTGAAACGCTACTCCCTCCCTCGTCTGCATTAAAGCCGTATCGGGAACTGCACCGCCCGCTGTCAAATCGAATAGTACTGCACCGCCCGCTGCACGCCCGGCTGAACACGCCTCCTCGCCTCCATCAAACCCCTCCGTTAAACCCGCATGCAAACCGAGAAACCTACTCCGGCCACACGTCCGTTCATGAGCGGGCCGGAATTAAACGCAACACCGGTCGAGCTCCTCCCGTCTGCCCTCAGTTTAAACGAGGCCAGACGCCGGCCAAGCTCCTACCGTCCGCCCTCTATTTACACGAGGCCAGACAGACAGCGGGCAAGAATCGCACCCCTCCGCCTCTCCCCCATCTCCTCCTTCACCATTTTCTCCACTCTTCCGATGGCTTCCGAGGAGCCGTTCTCCGGCATATTACCCGGATGGGTGGCCCGCCGAGCCCTCCGGATACGGGCAAGGCCGCTCGGTGCTTCACCAACCTCGCTTGGCCCGACGGAGCCAGTTGCCGCCCCAAGCAGGCGTGTGGTTCAGCAACTCGCCGCTCCAGTTTAGCTCGATGAGGAGTGGCGAGTTGCTCCACGCCGGCACGGCGGCGAGCACACCGGTACGGGCGTCGTCACTGCCGCGTCGTACCGCGCCACCAGTGTCTGCGGTGTCGCGCCTCCCGTGTCTGTGGGCGCGCCTCTCGTGCCTGCGGCAGCGCCATGCAGGTAGAGACAGAAGCCGGGTGCGTGGAGAGCGACGAGTCAGTGGCCAGCTTCTCCGTATCCGCCGCCATCATCGAGGAGAAGTAGAACACGGGAGGCCGCCGCCACTTGGGTCCCATGAAGGCCGCCGTCGAGGCGAAGACTGCGCATTCAGGTGTTTTCTTTGCTTCTTCGTCTCTTCCGAGGACCTTCGTCGACCCCGCAAAGTGTCTGCCGGACATGAGGAAGACAAAGGGATCCGCGGGCGGCCATTTAGATTATGTACTCCCTCTCCAGCTGGCGGGAAATTTTTATTCTAAGAATGGATAAATTGTATGTATCTATAACTAAAATAGTCTAGATACATCCATTTCTAGGACAAGTATTTCCGGACGGAGGGAGTATTAATTATACCAAGAGAGCCGGATTGGCACCGCTTAGTTCATGTAAATGTAATGAAATCCATCATGTTTATATGAAGATCCGGCTTTTTTATACAAAATCCTTCATGCTTATATGAAATCAGTCCGTGTTTGCATGAATTTCATCTGGTTGGTTAGAGTTGTGAAAATGTATGCCGCTGGCGTTTGATGTCGTCCTCCGCGGAAGGAAGCGGGAGGAAATTTGCCGGCTGCCGTTGGAGATGCTCTTATGCTGGAAATAATAGAGTGACATCCAATCCATTTGAGTTCATTGCGTGTATGATTGTCCCTATATAAAAAGTTAATTGCATGTACAATGTACACGTGACTTGCAGGGTGGCTACAGCTTCGTACAGAAAGTTAAAAAGAAACAAGTCCATCCTTAATCTTGTATTCTAAGTACTCTATGAACCCACTGTCAGTACAGTAGCGAAAGAAGTATATATTAAATAAGTAATATATAATATAAAAATCTAAAGTTAAAGACAGAAGAACTCATGTCATCGCGTAGCGAGCATCCGGCGCTAACCAGTCCAGCACATTTTTGTTGTAGACCATGCTGGAGATATATCTCCATGTCTACTCTTATACTCCATCCGTTCCTAAATATTTGTCTTTTTTAGATTTTAAATGGACTACCACATACGGATGTGTACGTAGACATATTTTAGAGTGTAGATTCACTCATTTTGCTCCATATGTAGTCACTTGTTGAAATCTCTAAAAAGACAAATATTTAGGAACGGGGGGGAGTAGAAAACAGAGTTGGTGATGATGGTGTGCGTGCCATCCTGCAATATAGGCCGTCGGATTTATATCTAACGGATAGGAAGAAAACTATGGCAATTTTGCAAAAATATACCCACACCCCTCTCCACGTTTGCAAATACGGCCTTCCCTCGTTCATCCTTTTCTTTCACAAGATAAATTACTCATACAAATGCATCTTGATGTTCCGTGCAACGCACGGGCATCTAGCTAGTTTCTTTTAAAATAGTTACTGCAATAATTGGGTTGAAGTGATATATTTTATGTCTGCCCCGAATGATTTCCGATTCACGAGTAGTAACAAAGAAAAGGTTGCCTTGTTAATTAACAGAAAACAGGGTGAAAACTATCACATGAGGCCGGTAAAAACGAGGCACACTGGGTTCAGCGTCATCGTCACTACAGCTGTGCGCGCGCGAGAAGTCTACATATCGAGGGGGCTACTGAGCGAGGCACAAAGACACAATGTTCGAGAGAGAAACCAATTGATAGATTACGATCAGATCGAGTTGTCACCCTTCTGCTGTCATTGTTGGGGGGAGGGGGAGGGAGAGAAAGACGTATCGAGAGTGTGCGCGGTAGGCACAGAGGCACAACTAGCGAGTGTGTGTGTGTGTGTTTGAAAGAGGAGTAGATAGATTACTATCAAGATCGAGGTGCCGCCCTACTCCTTCGGTGTCGGGTAGTGTGTGTGCGTGTGTGTGTGTTTGAGAGAGAAGCCAGTCGATAGATTAGTATCAAGATCGAGGTGTCACCCTACTCCTTCGGTGTTGGGAAGTGTGTGTGTGGTTGTGTGTGTGTGGGTGGGTGTGTCGGGGGGCAGTGACACTTACATATCCCTACTCTTATAAAAAACAGAGTTGGTGATGATGGTGTTCCTACCATCCTGCAATATAGGCCATCCGATTTATACCCGACGGATAGGAAGGAAATTTGTGGAAATTTTGCAAAAAGATACCCACACCCCTCTTCGCATTTGCAAATAAGGCATTCCCTCGTTCATCCTTTTCTCCCACAAGATAAACTACTCATACAAATGCATCTTGATGTTCGGTGCAACGCATGGGCATCTTGCTAGTAGGGAGAAGGAGTTTGTGTGACACATATCTGGCTATATTAAGGGATAGGTAGATAGCATTTGTGCGAGGCATACTTAAAGCATCACGAAGATAAACAAAATTGTGTGCATGCAAGTGCCGGAAAAAATGAAGCGAGAAACAATGTGTGTGTGCATGCGCGCGCGCGTGTGTGTGTGAGAGAGAGAGGGAGAGAGAGAGAGAGAGAGAGAGAGGGAGAGAGGGAGAGAGGGAGAGAGAGAGCGAAATCTCAAAACAAAAGGTGCTCTGCTGGAATCCCATTGTATGTATTCATATGGTTCCGGAACTCGAGTTAACCTTAGGCATATGTGTGAGAGACACTATTATACTTTGAGACATTAGTGGCTGTGGGTGGGCGGAATTAAAGGGGTGGGCATGTTCGACAGAGAGAGCGTGTGTGTTTCGTGTGAGAGACTTGTAGGACGGGGTAGAAAGACGAATTCTAACCTTGACGGAGGGAGAGAAATACACGAAGTGCGTGTGTGTGATTCCGATGACCACAGGGAAATGAGATATGTATGCATGTGAGAGAGATTGCACAATTCATTCACGTATAACTATCTAGCGATCGTGGACGTGCATCGCTTGAACATAAATCAATATCTACTTCGTATCGTGGCCAAAGGTACAATATCGATTCAACGCTATAAAGATTGGACACTCACATATCACATTTTTTCTATTTAAATAAACATTTTCAGTTGTGCATGCCAAAGTTACAGTGATGTTTCTTCAAACAACCAATGTAGCTATCATGTACATGCACCACTGTTACTCTTGCATTCAAAATCATTAGTCTTGGATGATTTAAGGTTCTATTATGAAGTCATATATGTAATATTCATATATGAATTCAACGGGTATGCAATTTATGAAATGGAGGCTATGTAATCATATGAGGTAACACTTTTAAGTAGCGGACTAAAATATCCATTTCTTTTTGTGCGCCTCTACACTAACACGTCAATGCATTATGTTTAAAGTAAATAACCAATTGCACTAAATTATCTATTTACACGAGAAATACATAGGCTGAGCGTTTGATCCCTTTTTTTGTGAACGCGCCACTACACCCGTACCATTGGCCGCGCCCGTGTGAACGTCCAAGTTATCGGCGCATCATCTCGAGTTATTGTCTTTTTTCTGGGGTGGACTTCACACCAGTTATTAACTGTTGACGCGTGCCCCGTGTACACAGTCTTGCATGACCTTCCCGCTAGCACGGTCCAAAATTAGTTGAAACTGGATACGAACGATCCCGCGGGCGGCAAAATCTCCCGCCTCCTTCTAAAATTTCCGCCACCTTAGTCTTTAGCATGCGAAATTCCCCTTTTGTCCTTGGTGCACGGAAACAACAGTTACAATACCGCCCTCATAATAGGTCGGGGCTGCTTTGGTAACTTCCGGTTCCCCCCACTACACGGCACCCCCATTTCCTCTCCCCCTCCCGCAAAAACGACTAACTCCACAGCACCAGAGCATCTCACATCACGCCGTCCGTACTTCATCAGCCTTTCTCCCCTCCCCTCTTGAAACCCTAGACTGCTCATCCACCAGCGTACCAGAGCCTATTCACTACCAGCGGCATCCACCTCGCTGGATCTGCTTCTGCGGTCGCATCTAACCCTCCCACCTCCCCTAGAAACAAGTAGACTGCTCATCCACCACAGTACCACAGCCCATTCAGTGTCGGCCTTGTCCACGGCGCCGGATCTGCTTCACCGGTACTCTTGTCAACCGCAGCGCATCTGCAGCGGCTCATTCGTACTCCCCACCGGAGACGCTTCGTCCCCCCTGGAGCCGCCCCACCGACGCCCCCGTCGACGGCCTCTGATCCTCTTCGCCGACACCTTCCTCAACCCTACCGGAGCCGCTTCGCCGACACCATCGTCAACCCCACCGGAGTAGCTTCGCCTATACCATTTTCAACCCTACCGGGGCCGCTTTGCCAACTCACAAGTCCACGGCCTCAGATCTGCTTCCTCGCACCCTCATCCAACCTACCGGAGCAGCTTCTGATGCCCCGTCCACGGCCGCAGATCCGCATCGTCGACACCATCCTTAACCCAACCACCGGAGCAGCTTCACCTATGCCCTCGTCCACGACCACAGATCCGCTTCGCCCACACCGTAGTCCACCCTACCGGAGCCGCTCCACAAACACCCTACTCCACAGTTCTAGATCTCCTTACCGGACCCCGACAGCCAGCGCAACGTCATCACCCTTGACATTTCTAACCTGATTCCCACCGTCTGGCAAGATGCCAAGCACCCGCCACGGCCTAGGTACTTGTCACCTTTAAACCCGTCCAGCATCACCTACCCGATGCACTTCAAATATACTAACAGGTCGCTGTTACCTGTTATGCAGCTGGCAAAAACTACAAGGACGATGTTTCTTCTGGATCTAACAGCTTGGCCAACCAAGATCCTGGACCGAGGCATTGCTATGATCTTGTAAGCGTGTCTCTCTCTTGTATTGTTCTGTGCCTGCCAGCGTGCTTTGCTAGGATTTTCAACCAGTAATCCCTTTGTGCAGACAATGATTTCTACTACTGGCTGCTAAATTAGATATGTAGATGTCATACATGATACTACCTCGTACATCCGTTCCTAAATATAAGTCTTTCTAGATATTCCACTATAGGCTACATACGGAGCAAAATGAGTGAATCTACACTCGAAAATGCATCTATATACATCTGTATGTGGTCCATACTGGAATCTCTAGATAGACATATTTAGGAACAGAGGCAGTACATTACACAAAATCGTAGGTGGCATGTAGGAATTCCAGTACACTACATTAGTCTCCCTTAGAGTGCTTGCTAGTCCAGCACACAGAGTCATGGCTAGTTTATGCTACGCACACAATCATTAATTGGTGGTTTAAATATGCGCAAGGGATATGCAATGTATTATCATGTAGAGATGTCTGAAATTAGCCGTGTCAACTTGCAGATAGGGTTACACAATGAAAAAAGTACAAGATGTATGTGGCAATTTCATGGAACATCGCAAAAAAAGGAGAGCCAGCGGTGAGCCTATACAGTGTGCTATGGTACGTCACTCCTCCATTTCAATCATCATGACATGTTATTTGTATGTCAGTTCTATTGGCCAAGTTTCTTAGGGACAGTTATTACGAGTTATCCTAAGAAAATAAGCACCTGTGAATATAAGCTCCATGTAATAAGCCAACCAGTTCTTTTCATTGCGTTTTCAGCTTATCTATGGTATGATCAGTGAAAAGTCTAGATTGCATTATATTTTTTCATTTTGTTGCCCATATGAAAATTAATTTGACTTGCAAACATCACAAATTGAACCCAGTGCAGTAATTAATATGATAGGAAAACAGACCTTCACTATTTGCTCAAAATGCAAATACAAAGATACCATCTACTTGGCACAATCTACTTTGGTCAATGTTTTCCATGGAGATCCCATTGCCTAATTTAAACGAAAAATGCATGACCCACATTTAAATGAAGAACAATTATTTATTGAAATTCGATGATCCAAGTGGCTGGTTATTATCATATAGCAGCACCACCTGAAAGCATCATATAGCAGCAGTAGCAGCTCATAGCAACTCATCATACAGCAGCAGCAGCAGCAGTGTGCAATTCATCATATACCAGCAGCAGCTCATAGCAATTCATCATATAGCAGCAGCAGGAGCAGCTCATGGCAAATCATCATATAGCAGCAGTAGGAGTAGCTCATAGCAATTCATCATATAGCAACAGCAGGAGCAGCTCATAGCAATTCATCATATAGCATCAGCAGGAGCAGCTCATAGCAATTCATCATACATCAGCAACAGGAGCAGCTTATAGCAACTCATCATATAGCAGCAGCTCATAGCAATTCATCATATAGCAGCAGCAGCTCATAGCAATTCATCATATAGCAGCAGTAGCTCATAGCAATTCATCATATAGCAGCAGCAGGAGCAGCTCATAGCAATGCATCATATAGCAGCAGCTCATAGCAATTCATCGTATAGTGGATCAGAATGAAAATTTGGCAAAAAATCAGAGGAGATCCTCACCTTGTTGGATAAGCTCATCCTTCAACAGCACCTCAAGGCCACGGCCAGGGAGGTGGGGAGGGGGAATAAGGTGCCTTCTGCCGCAGTGTGGCATCAGCCGTAGTTGTGCAGCGCCTGCCGGAGTAGTGCGTTGGACGAACCATCGTGGAGCAGTGCTACCTCTTGAGTACTATGTTGGTTTTCCCTTGAAGAGGAAAGGGTGATGCAGCAAAGTAGCGTAAGTATTTCCCTCAGTTTTTTAGACCCAAGGTATCAATCCAGTAGGAGGCCACGCACGAGTCCCTCGCACCTACACAAACAAATAGATCCTCGCAACCAACGCGATAAGGGGTTGTCAATCCCTACACGGTCACTTACGAGAGTGAGATCTGATAGATATGATAAGATAATATTTTTGGTATTTTTATGATAAAGATGCAAAGTAAAATAGAAGCAAAATAAAAGGCAACAGAAATAGCTTGTTGATGGGAGATTAATATGATGGAAAATAGACCCGGGGGCCATAGGTTTCACTAGTGGCTTCTCTCAAGAGCATAAGTATTACGGTGGGTGAACAAATTACTGTTGAGCAATTGACATAATTGAGCATAGTTATGAGAATATCTAGGTATGATCATGTATATAGGCATCACGTCCGAGACAAGTAGACCGACTCCTGCCTGCATCTACTACTATTACTCCACACATCGACCGCTATCCAGCATGCATCTAGAGTATTAAGTTCATAAGAACAGAGTAACGCTTTAAGCAAGATGACATGATGTAGAGGGATAAACTCATGCAATATGATATAAACCCCATCTTTTTATCCTCGATGGCAACAATACAATACGTGCCTTGCTGCCCCTACTGTCACTGGGAAAGGACACGGCAAGATTGAACCCAAAGCTAAGCACTTCTCCCATTGCAAGAAAGATCAATCTAGTAGGCCAAACTAAACTGATAATTCAAAGAGACTTGCAAAGATAACCAATCATACATAAAAGAATTCAGAGAAGAATCAAATATTGTTCATAGATAAACTTGATCATAAACCCACAATTCATCGGTCTCAACAAACACACCGCAAAAGAAGATTACATCGAATAGATCTCCACGAGAGAGGGGGAGAACATTGTATTGAGATCCAAAAAGAGAGAAGAAGCCATGTAGGTAATAACTATGGACCCGAAGGTCTGAGGTAAACTACTCACACATCATCGGAGAGGCTATGGTGTTGATGTAGAAGCCCTCCGCGATCGATGCCCCCTCCGGCGGAGATTCGGAACAGGCCCCAAGATGGGATCTCACGGGTACAAAAGGTTGCGGTGGTGGAATTAGGTTTTTGGCTCCGTATCTGGTAGTTTGGGGGTACGTAGGTATATATAGGAGGAAGGAGTACGTCGGTGGAGCAACAGGGGGCCCACGAGGGTGGAGGGCGCGCCTGGGGGGGTAGGCGCTCCCCCTACCTCGTGCCCTCCTGGTTGATGTCTTGACGTAGGGTCCAAGTCCTCTGGATCACGTTAGTTCCAAAAATCACGTTCCCGAAGGTTTCATTCCGTTTGGACTCCGTTTGATATTCTTTTTCTGCAAAACTCTGAAATAGGCAAAAAAACAGCAATTCTGGGCTGGGCCTCCGGTTAATAGTTTAGTCCCAAAAATAATATAAAAGTGTATAATAAAGCCCAATAATGTCCAAAACAGAATATAATATAGCATGGAACAATCAAAAATTATAGATACGTTGGAGACGTATCAAGCATCCCCAAGCTTAATTCCTGCTCTTCCTCGAGTAGGTAAATGATAAAAACAGAATTTTTGATGTGGAATGCTACTTGGCATAATTTCAATATAATTCTTCTTATTGTGGCATGAATGTTCAGATTTGATATGATTCAAGATAAAAGTTTAATGTTGACATAAAAACAATAAAACTTCAAGCATACTAACTAAGCAATTATGTCTTATCAAAATAACATAGCCAAAGCAAGTTATCCCTACAAAATCATATAGTCTGGCTATGCTCCATCTTCCCCACACAAACTACTCATATCATGTACGACCCCGGTTTTGGCCAAGCAATTGGTTCATACTTTTAACGCGCTTCAGCCTTTTCAACTCTTACGCAATACATGAGCGCAAGCCATGGATATAGCACTATGGTGGAATAAGGTATAGTGGTAGGGGTTATGTGGGAAGACAAAAAAGGAGAAAGTCTCACATCAACGAGGCTAATCAACGGGCTATGGAGATGCCCATCAATTGATGTTAATGCGAGGAGTAGGGATTGCCATGCAACGGATGCACTAGAGCTATAAGTGTATGAAAGCTCAAAAAGAAACTAAGTGGGTGTGCATCCAACTTGCTTGCTCACGAAGACCTCGAGCATTTGAGGAAGCCCATCATTGGAATATACAAGCCAAGTTCTATAATGAAATTTCCCACTAGTATATGTAAGTGACAAAATGAGAGACTCTCTATTATGAAGATCACGGTGCTACTTTGAAGCACAAGTGTGGTAAAAGGATAGTAACATTGTCCCTTCTCTCTTTTTCTCTCATCATTTTTTTATTTGGGCCTTTTCTCCTTTTTATGGCCTTTTTTTTAGTCCGGAGTCTCATCCCGACTTGTGGGGGAATCATAGTCTCCATCATCCTTTCCTCACTTGGGACAATGCTCTAATAATGATGATCATCACACTTTTATTTACTTACAACTCATGAATTACAACTCAATACTTAGAACAAAATATGACTCTATATGAATGCCTCCGGCGGTGTACCAGGATATGCAATGAATCAAGAGCGACATGTATAAAAGAATTATAAACGGTGGCTTTGCCACAAATACAATGTCAACTACATGATCATGCAAATCAATATGACAATAATGGAGTATGTCATGATAAATGAAACGGTGGAAAGTTGCATGGCAATGTATCTCGGAATGGCTATGGAAATGCCATGATAGGTAGGTATGGTGGATGTTTTGAGGAAGATATAAGGACGTTTATGTGTGATAGAGCATATCATATCACGGGGTTTGGATGCACCGGCGAAGTTTGCACCAACTCTCAAGGTGAGAAAGGGCAATGCGCGGTACCGAAGAGGCTAGAAAATTGCGGAAAGGTAAGTATGCGTATAATCCATGGACTCACATTAGTCATAAAGTACTCATATACTTATTGCAAAAATTTATTAGCCCTCGAAGCAAAGTACTACTACGCATGCTCCTAGGGGAAGGGTTGGTAGGAGTTAACCATCGCGCGATCCCGACCGCCACACAAAGGAAGACAATCAACAAATACTTCATGCTCCGACTTCGTTACATAACGGTTCACCATACGTGCATGCTACGGAATCACAAACTCCAACACATGTATTTTTCAATTCCACAATTACTCAACTAGCATAACTATGATATTACTACCTTTATATCTCAAAACAATTATCAAGCATCAAATTTCTCATGATATTAATTAAAGAAAATTGCCATGCTATTTTAAGACTCTCAAAATAATATAAGTGAAGCATGAGAGATCAATAGTTTCTATAAAACAAATCCACCACCGTGCTCTAAAAGATATAAGTGAAGCACTAGAGCAAAACTATATAGCTCAAAAAATATAAGTGAAGCACATAGAGATATTCTAATAAATTCCGAATCAAGTGTGACTCTCTCAAAAGGTGTGTACAGCAAGGATGATTGTGGCAAACTAACAAATAAAGACTCAAATAATACAAGACGCTCCAAGCAAAACACATATCATGTGGTGAATAAAAATATAGCTCCAAGTAAAGTTACCGATGGAAGTAGACCAAAGAGGGGATGCCTTCCTGGGCATCCCCAAGCTTTGGCTTTTAGGTGTCCTTAGATTATCTTGGGGTGCCATGGGCATCCCCAAGCTTAGGCTCTTGTCACTGCTTGTTCCATAATCCATCAAATCTTTCACCCAAAACTTGAAATCTTCACAACACAAAACTCAGCAGAAAATCTCGTAAGCTCCGTTAGCGAAAGAAAACAAAACACCACTTCAAGGTACTGTAATGAACTCATTATTTATTTATCTTGGTGTTAAACCTACTGTATTCCAACTTCTCTATGGTTTATAAATTATATTACTAGCCATAGATTGTTCAAAATAAGCAAACAACACACGAAAAACAGAATTTGTCAAAAACAGAACAGTCTGTAGTAATCTGTAACTAACGCAAACTTCTGGAACTCCAAAAATTCAGCAAAAATAGGAAGACCTAGACAATTTGATTATTGATCAGCAGCAATTGGAATCAATATTTTATCACGTTCTGGTGATTTTTAACAATTATTTTCGTGAACAGAAAGTTTCTGGAATTTACAGCAAGATCAAATAACTATCATCCAAGAAGATCCTATAGGTTAAACTTGGCATAAACACTAATTAAAACATAAAAACACATATAACCAGAGGCTAGATCAAATATTTATTCCTAAACAGAAGCAGAAAGCAAAAAAAACTAAAAATAAAATTGGGTTGCCTCCCAACAAGCGCTATCGTTTAACGCCCCTAGCTAGGCATAAAATCAAGGATGGATCTAGGTATTGCCATCTTTGGTAGGCAATTTCTTAATGGAGTTATGCTCGGTGATCCTTTGATCTAAATTATCCACCCGCTTATTGCAAAGTGTAATCACATTATCCATGCGGTTGATATTCCCACCAATACTTTTAAGAGGTTCAACAATTTTTTGTAACTCACATAATTTCTCTAGGATTTGAGTCTCTTCTTGGGTAAAGAATGATACTTTTTGTAGGGGGATAACTCCCACTATCCCTTCTATAATTTCATAAGCGAAGCTAGGATCAATATCGATGAAACTGCCTTTGGCGGAAAAATCGAGGAGTTGTTTATGGGGCAAGGTTAACCCAACATAAAAATTGCGAAGCAAAATTTTAGAATCTCCCTCTATATTGCAATTACGATAAAGTTCGAGCATTCTAAACCAAGCGTCTTTTAAATTTTCCCCTTGTCTTTGCTTGAAGTGGAGGACTTCAAAGTCGGGAGATGAAGGGATAAAGACCGAGCTAGCTATAATGACAAGCCAGCGAGAAAGAGGCGAACGGGAAAGAGAGGGCGAATAAAACGGCAAGGGTGAAGTGGGGGAGAGGAAAACGAGAGGCAAATGGCAAATAATGTAATGCGGGAGATAAGGGTTTGTGATGGGTATTTGGTATGTTGACTTCTGCGTAGACTCCCCGACAACGGCGCCAGAAATCCTTCTTGCTACCTCTTCAGCTGCATTGGTTTTCCCTTGAAGAGGAAAGGGTGATCCAGCAAAGTAGCATAAGTATGTCCCTCAGTTTTTGAGAACCAAGGTATCAATCCAGTAGGAAGCCACGCACGAGTCCCTCGCACCTACACAAAAAAATAAATCCTCGCAACCAACGCGATAAAGGGTTGTCAATCCCTACACGGTCACTTACGAGAGTGAGATCTGATAGATATGATAAGATAATATTTTTGGTATTTTTATGATAAAGATGCAAAGTAAAATAGAAGCAAAATAAAAGGCAACAGAAATAGCTTGTTGATGGGAGATTAATATGATGGAAAATAGACCCGGGGGCCATAGGTTTCACTAGTGGCTTCTCTCAAGAGCATAAGTATTACGGTGGGTGAACAAATTACTGTTGAGCAATTGACATAATTGAGCATAGTTATGAGAATATCTAGGTATGATCATGTATATAGGCATCACGTCCGAGACAAGTAGACCAACTCCTGCCTGCATCTACTACTATTACTCCACACATCGACCGCTATCCAGCATGCATCTAGAGTATTAAGTTCATAAGAACAGAGTAACGCTTTAAGCAAGATGACATGATGTAGAGGGATAAACTCATGCAATATGATATAAACCCCATCTGGTTATCCTCGATGGCAACAATACAATACGTGCCTTGCTGCCCCTACTGTCACTGGGAAAGGACACGGCAAGATTGAACCCAAAGCTAAGCACTTCTCCCATTGCAAGAAAGATCAATCTAGTAGGCCAAACCAAACTGATAATTCGAAGAGACTTGCAAAGATAACCAATCATACATAAAAGAATTCAGAGAAGAATCAAATATTGTTCATAGATAAACTTGATCATAAACCCACAATTCATCGGTCTCAACAAACACACCGCAAAAGAAGATTACATCGAATAGATCTCCACGAGAGAGGGGGAGAACATTGTATTGAGATCCAAAAAGAGAGAAGAAGCCATCTAGCTAATAACTATGGACCCCGGAGGTCTGAGGTAAACTACTCACACATCATCGGAGAGGCTATGGTGTTGATGTAGAAGCCCTCCGTGATCGATGCCCCCTCCGGCGGAGCTCCGGAACAGGCCCCAAGATGGGATCTCACGGGTACAAAAGGTTTTGGCGGTGGAATTAGGTTTTTGGCTCCGTATCTGGTAGTTTGGGGGTACGTAGGTATATATAGGAGGAAGGAGTACGTCGGTGGAGCAACAGGGGGCCCACGAGGGTGGAGGGCGCGCCTGGGGGGTAGGCGCTCCCCCTACCTCGTGCCCTCCTGGTTGATGTCTTGACGTAGGGTCCAAGTCCTCTGGATCACGTTAGTTCCGAAAATCACGTTCCCGAAGGTTTCATTCCGTTTGGACTCCGTTTGATATTCTTTTTCTGCAAAACTCTGAAATAGGCAAAAAACAGCAATTCTGGGCTGGGCCTCCGGTTAATAGGTTAGTCCCAAAAATAATATAAAAGTATATGATAAAGCCCAATAATGTCCAAAACAGAATATAATATAGCATGGAACAATCAAAAATTATAGATACGTTGGAGACGTATCAAGCAGCTGCTGGAGACCATGAGAATGAGGGGCGGCACCAGAGGGAGGAGCGGCCAGGGAGATTTGCCCCTACCCGCCGGCCATGTAGCCTAGCTGGACAGAGCATCATCGAGGACCAGGCCAGATGGGACCAGTGGTGACGGCTTGCTGGAGGAACCCTAGTGCTGCAGGCAGGGTATCGAGGTAGAGGGAAAGGGGAGAGGAGATGCAAGCGGGTAGGGAAATGAACGCTTGAGTGTTTGTTTTTACTTGAGGGTGAGGTGTGACGCGGGCGTCACCAGTTGCATTTTGAGTGTAAAATAGGCAGACAACAGAGTCATTTCACTATTCCCCTTCCCTTCAATTTTTAGTGAGGTTCTACCCGAAACACCCCCCCCTCCAAAGCGAAATTAGTTAAGCCCAAGCCCATAACTCAAAAATGACTTATTTACATCTTGTATGGCTTATTTTTACAAGAAGCCCTGAAAAGGCGGAATAGAACTGGCCCTTAACCTGCAATTCAATTGTGCGTGGAATGATGAATCACTCCTGCCTGCTATAGTGTACATTTAGGCATCATCATACATGGCATAACCTAATACATGTGCATTCCATTGTAGAATCTGGAATATGCAATGTTTATGTTAGTTCATACGTTGCACATGATGTTTAAATTCCCCTTAAATCTGGTCAGTCAAGTGATGGTCTTTAAGCCTCCTTCTTTGCTTCTTTTCTTGATATGTAAGACTTGCTCACACATCCGTTCAATTGCTTGTTTGCATCAGCCAGCCATACTAGGACTGTTTGCTTTGATTACTTGTTGTTCTTGACCTAACACTCTAACATAGCTTGTCAACGATTTAAACACTAAGGGCTGGTGTAGTGGGGCCTTTTCTAACTCATAGGTGACATAAAGGTTTGGTTGTACACTAAAGTAGGCTCTCCAAGAGTACCTGGAGATCCAGTTCGAAGGTATGCCTAGTTTTTACATAGTGCAGATATAGTAAATGCTCATTTCATTGTGTGCAAGTGCAAGAGATGCGGCATGTTTCATTATGTGGTGTTGTTTTGTTATAATCTCATCCTTTTGTGTTCACAGACTGGAAAGTATGCATATTTATCTTCCAAGGAGACGAGTAACTAGTTTGTGTCACCTTGCAGAGGGGGTGCAATGAAGATAAGATTGAGGATTTCCAAGTACAAGATGTTAGGAAGGAGCCTTGCAAGAGAAGTAGGAGCTGCGCTGAGCCTCTTCAACCTGTTAAGGTAAGTCACTGTATCCAACTCAACAGTTCAATTCCTTGTTTGTTTCAGGCATAGTTAATTTGCTCTTTTCAATTGCTTTATTTGTCCTCAGTTAATGAGATGCCCAAAGAATGATGCCTAATGCTGGGTACTTGTGTAACTATTAGTTGACATAATTAAAGGCCTTACCATTTAATTACTCTGCCGAAGTGTGCCTGAAGCTTTGAAGTCTATTAACCAACTATTATTGAATGAGGCTCACAATCTAGTTTATACTAGGCTAATGATTGCATAGTTTTGCTTGTTGTAGTATGTTTGTATGAAATCCTCTGCTGTTCATTATGCTCCCTAAGACTTTAATTGAGCTACAGAAGGGGCAACTGCTTGCTTACTTCTACGCAACGTGCTGTCTAAATTTGTAACTTGTCTGTGTTCTGGATTGGGCCCCAACATCATGCTCCTCTGGTGAGCTAAGAGAGATTTCTGTATGCAGGCTGCACAGACTACCTTTTTTATAATTTTTAAAATATCACCTGCTTATGCTTCATGACGTGTAACATTATTGTTAGTCCTGTTTTGCCATGTACAAAATAGTCTGTCTTGCTCGCTTCACTGTTGAAACTATATTTTTGCCCTAGTCATGTGTACTTACAGAAACATTTCAGGATGAAGTGACATCAACACAAAGATCTGCGAGCAGTGCGGCATGGCCGTTACTGAATGATTATGGATTGGAATTGGAATGTGCTGATGTTCTCGAGCATCAACTAGAGGTGGCAAGACAACATGTACATGATTCTGAACGTACAATCAACAAGTTGAGACTGGACATGCAGGTATTAGATGCAGGAGTCAAAAAATTGAAACAAGACACTGAGGTAACAATGAAGGAATTGGAGATTTTGCAGACTGAAATTTGTGCTATCTAAATCCGGCCAATCCTATTTTCTGAAGATATTATAGTTCAAATGGTAAGTTATGTTGATGCGCGTCCATGATGTATGAGCTGTATTTGCCCAGTGTATGTAATTTGTTGTTTGTGTATGCTTTATTATCACTGGTGCCGAACCATAATGCCCAGTGGGTATAATCGGCTGTAATTTCTCTATTGTATAGTGTAGGATTATTCTACGTTTCTATGCCTTAGTCTCTTTATTGTATAGTGTATGTTTTTTAGAGGTGATAGTATAGAGTAGGATAATTCTTTGAATATGCTATATCGTTCAAACGGGGGCCAACTCGCCCAAACGTTGTAGTGACCATGGCCCTCCACAGTCCATACGATCCATGGGCCATCTACGGGACGGACGATCCATGGCCTTCTATGGGCTGTCGGATCCGTGGGCCTTCTATGGGCTGTCAGATCCGTGGGCCCTCTATGGGCCATTGGATCCATGGGCCTCCTATGGGCCGTCGGATCAATGGGCCTTCTATGGGCCGTCGGGTCAATGGGCCTTCTACGTCTCGTAGGATCCATGGGCCTTCTACGGGCCGTCTCATCTATGGGCCTTGTACGGGCCGTATAAGGGGCTGTAAACGGGCTAGAGTGGAAATCATACATTTTATGGGCTGACCATAACGGGCCATTAATAGGACGTATTTGATGATGCTATGAAAATGGCCCAACAGATTAATGGGCCACAAACGGGCCGACTGTATCCACGGGCTGAATTTGGCCCACAAGCAGAAAAGGCCAGTAACGGGCCGTAAGTAACCGAATGCTGGAAATGAGCCCAAGAATAAATGGGCCCTCAGAAGGCCGAAAGGTAACACGGGCTGGAAATGACCCAATGGAATAATGGGCCGCTAATGGGTATAAAGCGATACACTGTTCATTACGGGCCGGTTTCACCACGGGCCATTAATGGGCCAAGAGTTACAAAGGGACTCATATGGGCTGAAATACGTCATGGGCCATACATGGGCCGGAAGTTAAAACGGGTTGTAATTATATTGGACGGCCCAAATGACGCTACTCGGCCTAATTCGGATAGGCCGTAAACGGGCCCTGGGTTAGCGGGCTGTAAATGGGCTATATGCGAACAGGCCGTTAACAAGCTTGCCGTGGGCCGGCCCGCCACCTTCTGACCAAGTCAAATGGGCCGGCCTTTTCACAGGAATGGGCATCTGTTGGGCCGTGCCACGTGTCGATGTATCATAGGCGCTTTGGGTCCAATGAGTGGATGACATCTGTCCCAACGGTGAGCCGACACGTGTTTCCTCCAGCCAATGATGATTTACACGTGGAAAATCCCCATTGGTCGGGGCTGTTAACGGGTTATCGGATCCAAAACCGGACCTGATAGCTTAACGGTGTTCCGTTACGGTGGATGCCACGTGCCGGTCACCCTTGACGAAAGCACTTCTGTGACGCGCGATTTATCGTCATGGAAGTGGACACTCCGTGATGATAATTTTGGTAATGTCATGGAACACTTCTACGACAGCACATGTATGACTATCTTGATTTTGTCATAAAATTGTCATGGATGTACATGCATGACAGAAAACGTGACCTACTATGACAAACACGTATCATCACGGAAGTGTATTTTTTTTGTAGTGTACTATGAGCACTCCATACTCTAGTACAGATGTTGTCAGTACTCCACTAGTACTATTGGACAGGGAGCTTAAAAAAAGTTACTATTGGACTGGCTATACGTGGCGAAATCCTAGTAGGAAGAGCATGTGCGAGAACAAGCACATTCACGTGGTTGAAAACGAATTGGAAACCATCTCAAGTACAAATCTAGGAGTACGTACGAATCTAACAATATTGATTGGGCGTTGTTGAATGTTGATACTTTTTTGATCAAAGTAGAGATACTTTGACTACACATAAAACTTATATGTAAACTAGAAAGGATAGGAGGGAGTATATTGTACGTTCAAAAATGAAACGAACATTGAATACCCTTTATATATGATTTGCGGATGCTATGATCACCGGTTCAAAATTTTGAATCCGCCTTAGGTATCACACATGCCCCCACTCGTTCTCTCTCGATTTCATCTCGGGGTCCGGAGATCGATTGAAAGAGGACTAGGGTCGGTACAATACATTCGTTTCGCTTATGAACATACAATATACTCCCCCTGATCCCCACAGACCCCCCTCCCGCGTGGGTCATTTCTATCATAGAAACAGACCAAACCTTTATCTCCTTGCACGACACACAATTGATCTCTGAACATCAATCGATCTCATCAACATGTGTCGGGGCATGAACCGAATGGGATGTCAAAACTAAGACGCAAAGTAGTGGAGGCAAAGTGAAACTTTAAACGAACTGTTTGTTTGTATGCATGTCGGACAAATTACAAAACATTGGAAATACAAGCATGGTCTAGGCCCACATGCGAATGATACTCGACGGAATGTTCAAATGAGGCATGCGGGAGGATGGACTCGACCGGAGGGCGACATGATCGATGGAGAAGAGGGTTGGAGAGGAATGAGAAATAAGCAAACGCCACATGATATAATTGAACGGCTCAAATAAACAATAAGTTGTCTCGCTTGGCCTACATAGTGAAAGGCCTAATGCGCAACGCGGAGCACTGACGCTCGAATATGGCCGGGAAAACAGGGAAACCGACATGTGGGGCACACCTGTCGGGACGACGTAGCGCAGACTAGTCCAATGAAGGAGCTGGCCCACGACCTCCTCGCCACCGGCAACCGTTCATGTGGGTCATGGGGGCCAATAACGTGGCACAGCTCCAACACCGCCTCTGGACACGTCAACCATGATGAGCGACACGCTCATCGTTGCTAGACACGGTCGGTTTCAGTGTGCCGAAGGTGGCGTTAGTGCTGTGGCACGACCAACAGTATGTTCGGTTTGTGCCCAAGGTTGCCCCATCAAAGCATTGGGTAGCCAAAATTTTGGTTGAGGTTTTGGTTGCCCATGATTTGGCCGGCATTGGCAAGAAAAATGAACTAGAGTTGGCTAGAGTTCATTGGCATGCCAAAAAAATGGCAACCATCCAAACAAAGACCAATCTTTGGGCCATGACCAAAATTTTGGTAAGGTGCACTTTGGCCACAATCCAAACACACCCCAACACCCGGCTCGTCGAGGATGCACGGGGCGCCGACACGTGTCCGCGGAGTGGTGTAGCGCGGCCAACTGCATCCTCAGGACCTGAGACCATGCCGGGTCGTCTTGCTTTTTCAATGACATGCATCGATTGCATGTGAGCAAAGGGCATCTCCAATGTTGCCACGACCGCAGATGACTACCCTGGCACACCAAAAAACCTTGTCCCTCGCGTCGTCGCATGGTATGTTCCCAGCCGGCGCCAGCTGCCCGCATTCATGTCGTCCGTCCGTATGCCATCGTTAAGAGGCTCGGTGCACGAGGAACCAACTCTGACGACTTAATGACGCACCAGGACGCTTGGCCTCACCAGAATGCGCTACTTAAAGCGGCAACGCCCAGCTAACCTCCACACCATAGCGCATCGTCCTCCTACCTGGCACCACATTTGCCATGACCGCAAGCGCGAACACTCTACAGGAGAGCTTGTCTTCAGGGATAAAGCTCGAGGTCGCCGCCCTCGCTCAAGTTGCCTCTCGCGACGTAATAGCGGCGTAGCCGGACGCGGACGCGACCGCACAAGCGGTGGCCACGCTGGCGGCCGACGACAGGAGCACCGTCAGCCACGCATCCTATTTTCCGCCGTCCAACGTTCGGCACCGCCGAGGTCGGGGACTCCTCCGAGGATGAGTAGGGCATGGGAGGCGGCAGGGCATGGTGTGCCAACTGGCCGGTCCGTATCCCGTGTTCTACTCTTCCTCGCCTGAGACCGCACCTTCACTTCACAGGTCTTGAACCCAGCCCCCGTACATAGAGATCGCAGATGGAGGACGTCGGTCGCCGCCGTAGAATAGGTTTAGGGTTGGGTTTCTTTTATTTTTCTGTCCTATAAAAGTTCGAAATGTAATGAAAATCTGTCGTGTTTGCATTAATCTCGGCCAGTGTATATGAACTTTCACAATAATATAGTATATTGTAGGAGTACTAGCAAGATGCCCGTGCGTTGCACGGAAGATCAAGATCTTGTGGGAGAAAAGGATGAACGAGGGAAGGCCTTATCTGCAAATGTGGAGAGGAGTGCGGGTAAATTGTCGTAGTTTCCTTCCTATCCATTAGATATAGATCGGACGGCCTATATTGCAGGATGACAGGCACACCATCATCACCAACTCTGCTTTTTATTGAACGGAGACAAAGCTAACATGTGAAGTAAAATAAACACATAGGGTCTATACATACACAATTTATCTTAGGCACTCCAATAGTACGTCCACTACACATTCACGCATTTCACATCTTTCTACATCTACGGGAACCTACAAAAGGGTTAACGTAAATTGTCTCTCTCTCTCTCTCTCCTCCCCTGATTTTCATGGTGGTGGGACCCTCCCTCCCCCCAATCTACAATCAACAGCTCACACGTTTCACATTACGTTAATTACGTAACTGGGATTACGTAGGTGTAGCATTACTCGTCCTAAAAAACCCAACTAAGCCAACGTCCCAGCATATCGCGCGGGAAAAGACCCGGCCTCGCCGTTTTAGTTCGGATTACCGGATTACTAGTAGTAGTATCGATGGATCGCGCGAAGCAACAAGGTTTTTTTAGGGCGTGAAGCACCTAGTTTAAAAGGAAAAAAAGCGGTACACTCACACCCCCCCTGTCGCGGTCGCATTGCACCCGACACACGTTCGGTCCTGCACACGGCTCACGCAAACAGAACACACTTCGGCTTGCCTCTTCACTGACACGTGGGATTGCACTTGGAGAAACCGACCATGCGCCAAACTCCCCCCGCCCACCGCGCGAAAATC